>NC_079211.1:39797346-40097346 GCF_029633865.1 Lampris incognitus
ATGGGTTAATGCAGAGAGGAATTTCCCTATGGCGATCAATAAATATCTCAAAATAGAAAAAAAAACACACGACAAAGGAAATCAGTAACACGTTTATACATGCATCAAAAGATCTGACAAAAACACAAGAGTCTTAATTGTGTTTTGAATAATTAGATTAAGACCTGACCTCAATCTTGGGTTACCCAATTAAACAAAAGTGTTCGCGAGTTGACATTCATAATTGTTTTAAAGACTATTTTGTTGATAATCTTGTTTACAAGTGTGAGAGCTTTTCTCAGGCATCCCTCCCTTCAGAGGGCCTGAACCGCATCACAGTCACCTTGATTGACCAAACCACCCCCTGCATGGCTGGTTAGATGAATGGGGACAGATAATAATAATATAATGGATTATATTCATATAACACTTTATCTAGACACCCAAAGTGCTTCACATTGAAGGGGGTAACTCACTTCAACCACCAACAATGTGTAGCACACACCTGGGTGATGCATGGCAGCCATTTTGCACCAGAATGCTCACCATGCATCAGCTTGAGGTGGATAGGGAGGAATCATTGAAGAAATTGCATGGGGGGATGATTAGGTGGCCGGATTTAGAGAGCCAGGTTGGAAATTTTGCCAGGACACTGGAGAAATCCCTACTCTTCATGATAAGTGCCATGAGATCTTTAATGACCACAGTGAGTCAGGACTTCGGTTTAACGTCTCATCTGAAGATGATATCTCGTAAAGCACAGTGTCCCCGTCACTGCACTGGGATTTTTGTTGTTCATTAGGTCCACAGGGAAGACTGCCCCCTTACTGGCCCTCCAATACCACTTCCAGCAGCAACTCATTTTCCCGGGAGGTCTCCCATCCAAGTGCAAGCCAAGCCCATACCTGCTTAGCTTCTGTCAGTTGACAGAGCCAGGGTACATGTTGGTACAGCTGCTGGAAAACTGCAGGACAAAGAACCGGCTGGCTGACTGCCGGGAAACACACTAGACGACTTTTAAAGTACCAACAAACTGGGAAAAGACTCAGCATCCCACATTTTACAACTGACTTTAGCAGACTTCAGTCGGAGCAAAGCACACAGGTTACGACTACAGTCATAAAGGTGCGCACATTTGCAAACGAGCTCAAATTTATCCAGTTCCAGTCACATAAGATTAAACATGTTTGCTATAATCATGACAGCTCTGACCACTCAGCGAGTGATGTAACCCTTAAACCCCCGCAAAGTACAAGTTGGTGACCTGAATGGCCCTATTTTGGGTGGACTGGTGCAGATTCTCCATGATCTTGAAAATCATTTGTCAATGTAAAATCGGGGTTACAATCAGCCTTTGAATCATCTAGGATGTTCCCAGCTTTAATGTGTGACTAGATGGTCAGCAGCTGGTTGCCCGATTGTCTATAAACTTCATATTCCTCATTTTGATTTCAGTCCTTCAAGGTAGATCTGGATCCATTTAGTTTTTGAATGAGACTTTCACCCTGTCAGAATATTGACCTCAGAGCATATCCTGATCAATACATTTTCATGGCTATGGCACACTTGCACCTAGGACAACACATCCATCCATCCATCCATCCATTATCCAAGCCACTTATCCCAATTGGGGTTGTGGGATGCTGGAGCTTATCCCAGCAGTCATTGGGCAGGTGGAGAGACACCCTGGACAGGCTGCCAGTCCAGCACAGCGCCGATTTATTTACACCTAGGGACAATTTAGTACAGCCGATTCACCTGACCTACATGTCTTTGGACTGTGGAAGGAAACCAGAGCACCCGGAGGAAACCCACGCAGACACGGGGAGAACGTGCAAACTTCACACAGAGGACAACCTGGGATGACCCCCAAGGCTGGACAACCCCGGGGTTTAAACCCAGGACCTTCTTGTTGTGAGGCAACAGCGCTAACCACTGCACCAATGCCACCTAGGACAACACAATATATTCAAAATACATCACAGAAACAACTCTTAAGTGACAAAAAATTGGAGGTTGAGACTAGTTTCTTAGGTTGACTACTGTAGATGACTAGATAGGGAACTGGCTCAGTAGCCAGATTAGGCTTCTGAAATCGTAGTAGCTCATCTGGGATGCCAATAAGTTTGTATGGATGTTAAAATAGTACACTGGTTGTTCGACTCGTTTGCTTTGCGGCTGGCTTGTCAGTATTTTGACTGACTTGAAAGGCTGGTCTTGCCAGGGGGAGCTTGTTGGTCTTGTTTGTAAGATAACAGGGAAGTAAGCTAAAAGTCTTGTTTCCTTGTTAACTCCTTCTGACTGGCTAACTGACTGGTTAGTGGGCACACTGATGATGTGGATAGGTCACTGGTTGGCTACATAGTGTGGGAGGACACAACTGGGTGGTTGAAAATCTGTCAGGTGGTGAGATTTGTATTTGCACTGAGACACTGGAGGAAGGAAGGAAGGAAGCAGTGCAGTAGAAAGTGAATGCGGGTAAAGAGAGTGATAGATGCATGGATGGAGAGAGACAGACAGACAGACAGACAGACAGACCGACAGAGAGACAGACAGACAGAGAGACAGAGAGAGACAGAGAGAGCGATGCCTGTTGGATATTTGGATATTGAGTGACAGCTAAATGGAAGCCCTTCCATGATTCCAGCAATACAGTTTGACATGTGGAACAGTAATTGTATTTATCCACCATACTGCTGCAGCCCTGTCATGTCACTATGCATCTGTCTGCTCCTCTGACACTGTGCAGTAGTGTTTTTGTGTGCATGTGCAAAAGTACCTTTAAAAGTGTGTGGGATTTTTGTGTGGGCGTGCACAAATGTACCTTTGCACATGCAGGTGTATGCACTTCTGTGCATGTTTGGTTTTTATGTCTGTGAATGTGCTCATGAAAAATGTGTGAGTGATTGTGTGCGTGTATCTGTGTGTATTCTCAGTGTTCCTATGTGTGTATATGTTTGTGCTGTATTCTAAAACAGTTTCAACAGAGCTCTTAAATTTATAACGTACACTGTGTACCCTGAGAATATACAAGACACATAATCCCCATCTGTCTGTCTGTCTGTCTGTCTGTCTGTCTGTCTGTCTGCCTGTCTGTCTCTCTCTCTCTCTCACACACACACACACACACACACACACCACACACACACACACACACACACACACACACACACACACACACACATAATCTTAAGGAACAGTTACAGAGCTATGATGTTCAGTATCAGTCTCAGATGATGTATTATGCATGTCCTCATACTGCACATAGAGCATAACTCTGAATCCTAAACATGTAATGTTCACCCATGTGGGTTTCTCCACACGATCAAAGATGGAGACGTGGTGTTTAAGAAGAAATAGAACCTGCATACTGTCTATTATGCTTCCATTGGGTGTTTATTGAAACATGAACATTTTAATTTGGTCTTTGTCAGGATCCTGAACTCCGATGGCAGCATAACATGCAAACTATTGTTGTTGCTCTTGTCCATATCAGTTGGATGTGCTTGTTCGACTACATGCTCTATATGTAGGTATTCATGCAAACTAGCAAACATGCATTTTCAACCTTTATCTATCCTGGAGAATTTGGCAGCGGATGTGTGCTGTGTTTAGTAAGGTGTTCTGTCAGTATTACCACAGTCTTCTACTGGTGGCCAAAGAGCAATGTGAGGTAAAGTGCCTTGCTCAAGGACACCTTTGACATAAATGAGTTGTTGAAGGAGGACCTTCTTGTCTGATTTTCCCACCCGGTTTCAGTATTCTGATTGTGATCATTAGGGCTCATTTTGGCCCTAATGGTCACAGAAGGCTCAAGGAGACATTTTTGGTTTGTTTGATTCATCCAAAAGGGGTGAATTTGATTGAGACGTTGAGTGGCAGAAGGGGGAAGAGGGTGGGGAGAGAAGAGAAGAGAGAGAGAAAAAAAGAGATTAGAGGGGAGATGAGTTGAGTAGAGAAGGAGATGAGATGAGACGATAGGAGAGATTTTAAGGAAATGGAAAAGGTGGTGTTCAGAGGGGAGGGGGGGTAAACTCCAAGGTTATATTTCCCATTTCCCCCTCGGTCCGGAGTCTGAGAGAGATGTTGGGCCATTTGGGAGAGTGATGGGCCTCTGGAGCCCACACAAAAAAAACCAAGTCATGGCAATGTTGGTGCATAAAGAGCATGGGATGTGTCGGGGGGGGGGACTTTCAGGATTTATGATGTGTGAATAAAACATCTCTGTTGAAAAACTTGTTTTGAATAATGTTTCCCTGGCTGTTGTTTAGAAGAAAATTACATGCAAACATGAATTATTTGCATGTAAAGTTTTGAACACTTGTTGTACATCATTATGCTATTATAATGTATATCAGGGCCGTTTTGATTTATTTTGCTTCCCTTACTTGATATATTTGGCGGTTTGTGTACCGTTTTGTTTTTTCTCCGTTTTGCTTTTATTCTAGGGTGAAATGTTTGTCTTTTTCATGGCGTCTGTATTTGCTCTGTCCCTGTTCAAACCTTTTATCATTTCTATTCGAGTAACAACCTAAAGCCAAAACTGAGGATTAGATATCATCCCATGTCAAACTGTCTGATAAAGCCGATTTCTTCCTTTTGACGTCCCTCTGAGAAACGGAATTGGAAGGATTCGCTTGTCACAAAAAGGAGCAACAAAAAAAAACCCCACAATTTGCATAACTTGACGCCTATTCTGTCTACGCGGCTGATGGTGTGAGGGTGTAGATTCTACGGTGTTTGAAATGAGGTGTGATGGATTACAGGTGAAGCAGGTGGCACGTTTTCCAAAGCATGTATTAAATGTTTCAGAAGGAGACCCTGGTTTTATATGTCCTTTTCAGCCAGTCTGTTTAAAGCGTTTCTGAATGTCACCTTTGACCTCCACCCTGTCGTTTTGAGCCGTAATGTGTTTGATCACATCCGAGCGTGTATAGCAGAGCTCGTGGGGGAGTAGTCGGTACGACACATGTCATGACCTCAGCAGCCACGCTCAACCTGAACTGGTTGGTTAGTTGAATGCTCATCATTTGTTATGACACAAAAGAAGAACACTGGTTCGAGGCAATGCGGGTGAGGCAGTGGTAAAAGTAAAGGCCAACAGAACAGCATCCTATTAAGAAAATCGCCACGGGCATGGCCCTCTTTCTATCTGTCGAACACGTACACATCCTTTCCTTCCCTTCACAATGTCAAATCATATTGTTCCCTCTCGCTCTCGCTCTCTCAAATTGGCTCTTGATACTGGAATCCTCCAACGATCCTCTCTGCCTTCTTTCCTTGCCCTCTACCCCCGCAACCCATTCATTAATCATTACGTTTATCCCTCTCTTTCTGCCCTCTCTTTACCCCCCCCCTTCTCCGTCTCTCTTGGGCCTTGTTCAGACTGCCAAACCAAATCCATTTGTAGGCATATCCAGATTGTATCTAGATTGATTTTGGAAAGCCTGAACAGCAATAAAATAAAATAAAATGATAATAACAATTCTTGCAGTCTTTGCAAATCGGATCTAAACCACATTTGAGGTCTTTTGAAATGCGATTCCAATCGGATTTCCACAGATGCGTCTCAGTCCGGACGCTCTGCCCCCCCCCGCCTCTTTATTGAAGAAACGACTATTACAATAACAAACACTAAGACAAAAACAGAACATATTAAGAAGTCATTTTATAGTAAGTTTAATATAACAAAGTATGACTCCATTCTCAGTGCGCGTTCAAACTGCCTTTTGCGTCACTCGCAATGCGACACACAACGACGACGTCAAATCCAGAGCGACGGAAGTGGAGCCCGCCACGACCGCAGCGCAGAACATGGCGATGTATACGTATACCAGCCTCCTCCGTCGCTGAGTTTGTCTGGTACGACGGAGGAGTGTTTTTTTTTTTTTTTTTGCGATGATGGATCTCCATTTTTCCTGCTTCCGCGTTGGTAAACCGCGTCACCAGCGTACGTGTTTACTCACGCCTACGTCGTTACCACAGCAACCCATGCAGAGACGTTGGTGATGTCTGGACACACGTATCCTATCTGGTGACTTACAAATAACAGCGTGTATAGTCAGTCTTGAATATCTGATTGGAGAAACAAATCCGATTTGCATGCAGTCTCAACAAGACCTCACTTACCCCAGCTCTGTTCAATCTGCCCCCCCCCCCAACCCGTCACCTCGCCTTCATCTTAGTATTGACAGGATCTTTGTAGGTTTGGCTATAACTGTGGCCTCCTCTCCGCTCCATCATCCTTATCACCCTCCCCCCCCCCCTCTTGCTCCTTCTACAAAGCGCTGTCCAACAATGCCCTCTCCATCTTCCCCTTCATCTTTTGATCCCCCTTCCACACCTCTTTTGCCACCTCCTTCCCTCCACCTCACCCTCCACCCCATGCCTCCTCTCCTCCTACCCCCCCCCAAAAGTGAATGGCACTTGTAATTTGCTCCTTTTCCCCCCTTCCAACTCCTCCTCTGCTCCTCCTTCACCCTCTCCAGTTCACCTCATCCTCTTTAACCCCCCCCCCATCACCGCTGCCTCCTGAGAGAGCCACTTGTCTTTTTTTTTTTTGTGTGTTACTGTCCAGCAAGGTGGAGAGTGGTGTCTGGTGAGAGGAGGAACCCCAGAGAAGGATGGAAGCGGTTCGGGGTTAATCGAGCAGAGCAAGGTCACAGCAGAAGTTGCCTCCTTCTAGGAAACAGAGAGAGGGGAGATGGTTAGTGGAGAGACAGGCGAGGAGAGATAGATGGACCGATAAAAATGAGAGAACGACTGAGGCAAAGAAGAAGGAAAGAGAGACAGAAAGTGTGAGCAAGAGAGAAAAAGAGGGACAGGGAGGTAGATTTGGTGATAGAGAAAGAATGAGTGACTGGAGAGACAAAGACAGAGCAGTGGGAATGAGGGAAAGAGAGGACAAAGAATGAATAGACGGTAAGAGAGAGAAAGAGAACAGAGGGCTGCTCTCTCTAGTTATTACCATGGGAGTCTGTCTCTGAAGGAGCATGCAGCCCAGCTCACGTGTTGATGATTACAGGTGACAAATCATCCAAATGTCTCCCTCCGCTTGTGGACGTGTGTGTGTGTGTGTGTGTGTGTGTGTGTGTGTGTGTGTGTGTGTGTGAGTGTGTGCGCCTGTTACTGCCCTGTTGTGTCTCTTTTGACACCACAGAATGACGTGTGGACATGTCATGTGGAAGATCATTTGGCAGAAGGATGTTGGCGTTCCATATCATGTGCACATACCCACTTATATTTGTCTCGCTCCATAAAACATTCACAGCTTCATCGTCTCACACAGCCATTCAGCCTCTTTCTCACACACACACACACGCGTTGAAGAGCAGTATCTTTCATACACACACAGGATCATTCCTCCACTTCACCAGGGCTAGATTGGCTACCTTTAAGAGTGCTCTTCTTTTACTCATCATGACAAAACACACTTGTGGAAAACAATAGCCCTGCACACAACACATATACAATGCAGAGTTAGTTGCTTTTTCAGAAACATGGCCATCTACGTATCTTCTTCCACTGGGATGTGTATTTTCTGTGTATGGTAAACAGACCCAAAAACCATTTACTGCACACAAATGGGGTCATTTAGAGGATTAGGGGCATGCCAGTTCAAATCCAATTCAGCTCTTTCTTTTTTTTTCTTTTTTTTTAGATTTCAGATTTTGGGTTTTAATTCAACATTATTACCTCAGATACAGGGAGCAGATGATGTTGGATCAGGGCCTCCAACATCATCTGTGACCCCACTCACCCTGCACACCCCCCTCTTCAAAACCTCTGGCAGGCGATATAGGACAATACATGCTTGCGCAAGACTGAAAAACAGATTTTTCCATAAAGCTGTCAAATTGTTGAGCATGGCCTGACACCTAACCCCCCCACCCCCACCAACACACACATGCACACATACACACATACACACATCTTCCACTCCCCCCACTGACTGAACTCTATTGTGCAATATGCCCATATGCCATACTTGTTTACACTCTTATTGTATTGTTGCTAAATGTATGCTGCTAGGCTTCCGGGTAGCATAGCGGTCTATTCCGTTGCTTACCAATACGGGGATCGCCGGTTCAAATCCCTGTGTTACCTCTTGCTTGGTCGGGTACCCGTACAGACACAGTTGGTTGTGTCTGCGGGTGGGAAGCCAGATGTGGGTATGTGTCCTGGTCGCTGCACTAGCGCCTCCTCTGGTCAGTTCCCCCTCCCGCCTGTCCGGGGGGGGAGGGGAACTGGGAGGGAATAGCGTGATCCTCCCACACGCTACGTCCCCCTGGCAAAACTCCCCACTATCAGGTGAAAAGAAATGACTGGCGACTCAACATGTATCGGAGGAGGCATGTGGTAGTCTGCAGCCCTCCCCAGATAGGCAGACAGGGTGGAGCAGCGACTGGGACGGCTCGTAAGAGTAGGGTGATTGGCCAGATAGAATTGGGGAGAAAAAGGGGGAAAATGCCATACAAAAAAAAGTATGCTGCTAATCTTTTATCTGCACACCGGACTGCACCTTGAGCACTGCTGTTGTTTTTGACCCATTTATGAGGTTTTTTTTAAATTATTATTATTATCTTAGTATTGTTTCAAATTCAGGGAGTGCCATCGTAATTTCATAATACAGCCATAAAATGACAAAGTTTCTTATCTTCTTATCTGAACTTAGATTGGCTGCAATAGTATATTGAGTTTAAGATCCTTAGTTGCTCAAATTACAAGCACCCAATAGGTCAAGGGTCAGTGTCCCAGCACCCTGACAATATATGTAAGTATTGGCCATTCAAGGACAGAGGTAGAGAACGTACTATAATAGCATTTAGTCATCTGATTAAGACTCCTCTCAGTCAGAAAGGCTGCCAGCCAGTCTTTGTCATGTTCCATAATGTAATGCCACATGACATATGTAACAAAATGCCTACAAGAAATGGCATGGCTTCAGCTCCACATTCAGATGAGCCTACAGCCACTTAATTCAGTTTTATCCCCCAGTTAGGTGGTAATTCAGCACATAGCAATAATTTTAAAAACAGAAATCTGAGCAACGAGACAGGTGTTGCTGAAATAAACGAGTCCACCCTTCACCCGATAGAGTTTCACATCACTCTGCCGGGCGGTCTATCTTTGCTGGGGTGCATGATGTCATACATCCACAGCCGTATGTCACTTCTAAGCATTTGGCTGACAACCTTAACGACAGTGACTTACAGTAAGAGCGACAGGGAAATGAAGCTTCAGCTCGGAGATCACTGGCGTCGCAAGTCACCAAAAGCAAGGAGGTCAAGGGTCAGAGCCACACCACTTACCCAGCATGCATGTGACCCTTGAATTATCACATAAATGAGCAAAGAAGTAATGAAATTAACAGATAATGAGGGATGGAAAGGATGTTCTCAGAGACTAAGAATAGTGTAATCTGTGATGCAACAGAAACTAATAGGAAAATATAAGCAAACGCAAACCAGTGGCACAGAATGTAATTCAGGTGAGATATAAAAGTATTTAGTTGCCTATTTACAACAACAGGGACTGCTAGACACTTTAAATGAGCAGTCTTTTTTATCTGTATAATGTAATATAGAGTGTTATGGCCCATAATGAAGAGTGACAGGATGTGTACATGCGTGTGTGTTTGTGTGTGTGTGTGTATCTGACTGGGTTTACATGTGTTTATTTATTGTGTGTGTGTTTGTGTGTGTTTGTATATGGTGTCAACTTCACTCCCAAATTGAATTACAACAACCATCTGATAGGAGTGAGGGCATGGGGTCTCTGTCTAAATATAGGATCTGAACCATTACCCGGCTGCACGCATGCATTCTGGGCCCCTACTGGCCCGAGTCAACAGGTAGGTAGTGAGGAAAGTATAAGATATCAGATTATTAGATTTCACTTTCGTGTGTGTCTAAATATATTACATATTTATCCATGTCTAAATATATATCCATGATGTTTTTTCCAGCTACAGCCAGCTTTATGTTGATTAACTTCCAGACCTCCACCACTGGGAGCTCCCAACTACAACCACAGGCTCATACCAGGGCCCTGTGGGAGCGGCCCAGTACAACCATGCTTTGCTAATCACATTTCTTTGAGCAATTTGACTTTGCCCGTAACTAATTCTAGTACTGACGGGGTGGTAATTGTCATTTTTATTGTTAAGGCAAGATTACAGGTCCCACCATCCAGATCCAGCCTGTCGATCTGGTTTCCCGACATTCATTTCGTCATTGTTTGTGTCATGAACACAAACAGGTTGCTGAACCATCACCACTCATTCTGAATGGCGGTTCTGTTTATAAAGGGCTTTCCACGGCGAGATGTGACAGAATGGTTGGCTTGCTGATTAAGGACATTTCTATTATCTTTTCTTCCACGGTTTTATTCATCTGTGAAATTTTACAATGTGCCGCTTTCAAGGTGTGCAAGAAATATGTTTTCCAGCACTGCAGTAAATACCCACAGTTGTTGTTGTTGGTCATGAAGAGAGCAGAGATGTGACAGTTTTACCTTTGGCTACAGTCTAAAAGAAGAATTTATTACAGCAGTAGTAAAACTCCAGCCTGTCATAACCACTGTATCTCACAGCCTGGGTATTAATCTGGACTACACAGGTTTATATTTGGCAGCTTGGGCAATGTCCACTGACGTATTGTAAGACATTTACGGTTTGCAGGGATGCCAAAGACCAGGGCAAAGAAGCTGATGTCAGCGTGTGTTAGTGATTATTGGAAATCATGTTGCATTGTCATTTGCACCCATAGTAGGGCCTTTGCTGTTACCATCTATGATGAATTTGTGTCTGCAGAGTATCTCATCTCATCTCATCTCATCTCATCTCATCTCATCTCATCTCATCTCATCTCATCTCATCTCATCTCATCATCAACCACTTCTCCAGAGTCAGGTCATGGTGGCAGCAAGCTAAGTAGGACACTCAAGACATCACTCTCCCCAGCAATGCCCTCCAGCTGCTCCTCGGGGGATCCCAAGGTGTTCCCAGGCCAGATTGGACATGTAGTCCCTCCAGCGAGTTCTGGGTCTACCCCGGGGTCTCCTCCCAGTTGGACGTGCCCCGTAAACCTCCAAAGGAAGGCGCCCAGGAGGCATCCTAATTAGATGCCCAAACTAGCTCAACTGGCTCCTTTCGACGCAAAGGAGCAGCGGCTCTACTCCGAGCTCCCTCTGGATGTCCGAGCTCCTCACCCTATCTCTAAGGCTGAGCCCAGACACCCTATGGAGGAAACTCATTTCAGCCGCTTGTATCCGCGATCTCACCCTTTCGGTCACTTCCCAAAGCTCATGACCATAGGTGCGGGTTGGAACGAAGATTGACTAGTAAATTGAGAGCTTTGCCTTCCAGCTCAGCACCTTCTTCACCACAACGGTCCGGTACAACATCCACATTACTGCTGATAATGCACAAATCTGCCTGTCAATCTCCCGCTCCATCCTACCCTCACTCGTGAACAAGACCCCGATACACTTGAACTCCTTCACTTGAGACAACAACTCATCCCCAACCCGGAGGGAGCAATCCACCATTTTCCGGTAGAGAACCATGGCCTCAAACTTGAAGGTGCTGACTCTCATCTTGGCCATTTCACACTCAGCTGCAAACCGCCCCCAGTGCACGCTGGGGGTCACGTTCTGATGAAGCCAACAAAACCACATCATCTGCAAAGAGTAGAGATGCAACTCTGAGATTCACCGAAATGGACACACTCCTCACCTTGGCTGCGCCTTGAGATCCTGTCCATCACAAGCAGAATTAGAGACAAGGGGCACCCCCCACCGAAAACATGTTTGACATTGTGCCAAGAATGCGGACACAGCTCTCACTTTGGTTATATAAGGGCCAGATGGCTTTGAGCAGCTGCCCCAGTACCCCATACTCCCGCAGTACCCCCCCCACAGACTGCCCCAGGGTACATTGTCGTAAACCTTCTCCAAGTCTACAAAACACATGTAGACTAGCTGGTCAAACTCCCATGCCTCCCTCAGCACTTCCACAATGGTGAAGATTTGGTCCATTGTTCCACAGCCAGGACAGAATGCATTGTTTCCCCTGGATCCAAGGTTAGACACTCGGTCAGAGCCCAAGAGTAACTTGCATCACTTATTTTGTATCCCTGCAGTGGTGGCTGGTGCTAGCAATTTTTTTTTTTTTGGGGGGGGGTGTGCGTAATTTACCTTGGTAGAGCACACCAGACACATTAGTCACAGAGTTATTAGGAAGGACAATGTAGCCTACGTCCTTCTTAATAACTCTGACTGTGTGGACATTAAAACAGCTGTCAGGTGTGCTGCGCCAAGGTAAATTGTGCCCTCCCAAAATTGTTAGCACCAGCCGCCACTGCATCCCTGTCAGAAATTGTGAATAAGTGCAGATAAATACTATCAAATGTGTTTAGGTATGCCCGTGTGTGTGCCTGCATCAGATTTTAGTTTACTACCAAAGTCCCAAAAGTGTTTTGATACGTAAAACTGGTTGTAAACTAGAACACGACTGGTTCTCTCTATACGGCATTGTCTGGTGGGAAACACTAAAAGGCGTGCTAGCGTTAACCTAAACTCTGGCAAGTAAGTGTGCTATGTGAGCTTGATGATTAATGGTTGTACAGGGAGAAGACTGTATGCCGTTTCACTGCTGCATTTTCAGTCTTACGTGCAAGGAGTTGCTTTTAAGATGAAACCAAACGAGTGCAAACTGTCCGCTACACCTACACCGTGAGGTAAAATGTTAGCACGCACCACAGAGAACCAACGTAACACCAAAGTTAAGCACGGCCGAGTCCAATCTTTTTGGCACTCAGCAGTGGGCTGATCAAAGAGCACATTTGCCATAAAGTGGTTGAATTATGATTACAGTGAGACAATGAATCTAGGTCACTGGGGTGGCTACACAAGTACAGCAGTGGCGGTGTGTGCTGGCGTAAGTGTGTGTGTGTGTGTGTGTGTGTGTGTGTGTGTGTGTGTGTGTGTGTGTGTGTGTGTGTGTGTAAATGAGGGGGTGAGAGATATGAGTATGCCATATCATCAAGTCTGCGGAGTTGACGGATGGCTGATGGCATTGGACACCAAACTTAACTCTATACACAAACAGCTTTCTATTTTGATACACACACACACACACACACACACACACACACACACACACACACACACACACACACACAGGTTTTTAAATGCGGAAACTTTGCATTTTTTTGTGTAGTTGTGTGTGTGTGTGTAAAGGAGCTGCACTGTTGACATTCTGCAGTTATTTGTTTACCAGCAACAGAGAGAGAGAAAGATGAAGAGAGGGAGAGAGAAGGACCGAGCAAGGTGCAGGGGTGGCAGGAAAGGGATAAGAGAGCGACTGGGAGGCAGCAGAGCAAAGAGAGAGAAGGACAATGATGGAAGGATGAAACAGAGCACGTGTGGGGAAGGGATTTAGAGGGACGGTAGAAAAGAGGAAGAAATGGAGAGAGGGAATGTGGTAAACAAAGATATTTGAGAGGAGGAGAGAGAGAGACAGAGGGGAGGGAACGGGGAAGGTTTAGAGACAGAGGTCTTCTACTTTATGCTCTGCTCTAAATGCTTCAAAACAATTTCTGCACGTGGTGCAAGATATATAGGGTGTGTGTATATATTAAAAACCACACACAACATGCTGAAGACCTTGAGCGACCAAGGTTGACTATAAATAGACACGCGTATATTACACACACACACACACACACACACACACACACACACACACACACACACACATAGAGCCTGTCACATGATGTAGTCAGCAAATACTGGAGAAAAGGGCATCCCTGGATCAGACACACACACACACACACACACACACACACACACACACACACACACACACACACACAAGCAGTTTAAGGAGGAGCTGGGGTGTCAGTGGCACGTTATATCCAGGATGGTGAGAGAGGAAGATGAGCGTGGAGAGAGGCATGACTCATAGGCCCGTGAGCAGATAGCCACCCTCTGAACAGGTTAAGCTTATGTTTGGAAACGTGACGACGTCACACAGGAGAAGGGTGTGTTTGTGTGTGTACATATACCTATATTTATTTTTTTTGTGTTATGTCTATAATGTGTATTTGCGTGAGCGGGTATACTCGAAAATAGATGATCAGTGAATTTGTGCATGCATGCTTGAAGGTGTGTGTGTGTGTGTGTGTGTGTGTGTGTGTGTGTGTGTGTTGTGTTCTTTTACTTCTGTATTTGTGAGTACCAATTTGAGTTTTTAACCACAAGAGTGCGGACATTTTGCAAAGTGACGACATTTCAGCTGGTTCTCACTTCTTTAAGGGTCCGTTTTAGGGTTAGGACTTGGGATTAGGGTTAAGTTTAGAATTAGGATATGGTGGGGTAAGGATATGCATGTAGTTATGATGGTCAAGGTCAAGGACTAGGAATGAATGTAGTCAACGAGCAATCCCCACATAGACAGAAATGTGTGTGTGTGTGTGTGTGTGTGTGTGTGTTAAGATCTTTTTTATGACGGTTTATTAACTGGGCAGCAGTATCCTACAGGTTAGAGAAGCAGAGTATCACTGGTTTGACCCCCCCCCCGCCCCCATTATACTGGCTGAAAAATGTATTTGTGGAACATGAGCGAGTGAAACTCTCCCCTCCCTCCACAACTAGTGTCAAGGTGCCTTTGAGCAGCCATTCAACCGCCAACTCCCTCCAGAGGAGTTGGTCTGTTGCCAGCAGTAAAGTACTGGGTGTAATGGACAACTTCTAAGTGGGACTGAGAAGAAGGTTATTACTTGGAGAAGACCTTGGGTGCTCATTTCTCTCATTTTAGATGTATAGTTAAATTGAAATACGTCGGAGGACTGCTTCTTAAACATGCGTGCCCTTTTTTTCTCCTGCAGCGATGGAAAACTTCATATTAACACAGTCACACACCGTTTATCTGCAGCAGCTGCCCATTGTCATAAATAATCGGACACTTCCTGGATGGCAGTTGTCAGAGAAAAGATGAGAGGCTCGTGTCTAGATTGTGTGCACAAACAAAGAGGCGAGATGAAATGAAAGCTGTGGCAGATACCACAACATAAGAAACCCCCATGGCCTTATAGAAACATCCCATCCCAAAACAGACCAAAAGATAAAAAAAACAAAAACAAACAAACAGTGTTGATGATTTAAAGACAGCAAATCACCACCCGGCCACTGCCCAGCATCTAAAGAAATCACTCAATTACAGTTGTCAAAGCAAACTCTCTCTCTCTCTCTCTCTCTCTCTCTCTCTCTCTCTCTCTCTCTCTCTCTCTCTCTCTCTCTCTCTCTCTCTCTCTCTCTCTCTCTCTCTCTCTCTCTCACACACACACACACACAAGCATTTGTGAACATGTATACAAACTAACACACACACACTATATATATATATATATATATACACACACGTATATCATATAGCTCATCATCATCATCATCATCGGTGGTCACTCGAGGTCGAGTATGACCACCCTCCCTCTGGGTCTTCAGGTAGGTGTAGAGGCCAATCCTGGAGCCACATAATAGAATAGAATACACTTTATTAGTCATTTTGTACATTCATACAAATGAAATGTGTTCTCTGCATTTAACCAACCTATTGTATAGGAGCAGTGGGCAGCTGCAGCACCTGGGGACCAACTCCAGCTCTTCTTTCCATTGCCTTGCTCAGGGGCACAGACAGGAGTATTAACCCTAACATGCATGTCTTTTTGATGGTGGGAGGAAACCGGAGCACCCGGAGGAAACCGACACAGACACGGGGAGAACATGCCAACTCCACACAGAAAGGTCCTGGGATGGCCTGGGGTTCGAACCCAGGACCTTCTTGCTGTAAGGCAACAGCGCAAACCACTGGGCCACTGTGCCGAGGACGCCGTGCTGTCGGAGGAAGCCTGCGCGTGACAGCTTTTTATGCGGAGTGGCTGATGCGCCTGCAGCCACCACATGGTCCTTGGCAGGGGGTGGCCTGAGTCCAATGGCATGGAGAACCAAGACAATTCGGGGCCACCCTCTGTTGCAGCCTTCATCTACCTTCACTGTTGTTATGACCTTGGAGACATCTTCCGCCAGTCACGCCGTTGAGGTCTTTGTTGGATCGCACTTCATCTGGAACCTCACCCTTGACCTATCCGCCTTGGGTGACCTTACCAGGAGCCAAACTCCGGACAGCATAGCTCTTGGGATCATTGGTACATGCAAGCTTCTCCACCACGACAAGATGGCGATCCAGGGGGGTATGAAACACACCCACACACACACACACATATATATATATATGAGAGCGAGCGAGAGAGAGAGAGACACACACACACTGCTAGATTCCTGCTCCCTTTTTACTCTCTATATATGCATAAGCATTAACCATACACTTGAACATACAATTTCACACCCAGCTCTCAACATTGTGACAGAGTTAACTATGTGTGTGTGTGTGTGTGTGTGTGTGTGTGTGTGTGTGTGTGTGTGTGCGTGTGCGCAGGGAGAGGGAGGGAGAGATGTGTGTGTGTGTGCTGCAGGGGGTCATAAGAGAAAGAGAAAATCCATCTTGGAGTGAAGCAAATATGTAAAGAAAGAGTTAAATGACTTTGTTTATGTGTGTGTTTGTGTGTGTGTGTGTGTGTGTGTGTGTATGCGTGACTGTTATCTCTCATGCTGTGGCTCTCTTCTCCTTGTCTCTGCCTAGACTGTAAATCACTGAATTCAGGATAAGCCTTAAGTAAGTTCGCTAGTCTGCTGAACAAGCACACACACACACACACACACACACACACACACACACACACATACATACTAGTGTGTGGGGGGGGGGCACAGCTGGCTGTCTCCCCTCAAAGCTGACATTAGCGCCATGAATAATTTTGTTGACTGTTAGCGCTCTGAAGTGATGAGGCAGAACATGGTGGTGGTGGTGGAGGGGACATTTTTCTTTTCACTGGGATAAGAGAGAGTGGCCTCCTCTTTCCTTCTATCTCTTCACATTGAAATGTGTGCTTTTTCAAAGTTGTGTTCCAGATGGGGGGTTGTTCAATCGCAAAGTTGCAATGCAACAAGCAGGACCTACACCTCACCACAGACTGCATAAGTGAATTGTGCCTGGATAGTGACTGCACTGCATAACACTGGGCTCGCCGTGGTGCAACTTCTGTTGGTAGGATTTTCATATTTACTGCCATATTTCCTCTGAGTTGTTTTAACCAGTGGTGGACTGCCGGGGCCACCAGGGCCTTCTCTGCTGGCCCTGTCAAAATCAGAATCATAATTTGTTTTTCATAGTTAAAAAGTGTGCCTGAAATGTGTCCGAATTAAATTACTTTTTTTTTTCTCCTGGAGCTGATGAGGAATTTGTTACGTCATCTAGACGCATCACAGTTCCTTGGAGCAGCACTAGTGGTATTGCTAGCCTTTCGTTGAATCCCGAAGCTGCAAACTGATTACAACTTTGAGTGACTGTATCATTAGCCAATCAAATGTTGATGTGTAGTGACAGAACACCCCAGGGCCCTGTGACGTATCGGTGCTAGCTAGCCCCGGTGTCCTAGTCAACTTTTAGCTTGAGCCTTTGTTGGGTTGTGAGCGAAGTAATGCTGATGGGAAATGCAATAGCCACCATATTCACAAGCTACTGAGCATCTTGTTGCCAATTTACTACTTCATGTTTTTTGCGAATCTGGGAGGATTGTCTGCATTTTTTTTACACTTTCTCCCAAACGGACTAATTTACTGGTGTGGAGTTAGAAAACAACGAGACAGGAGACGTGAGAGTAGACGTAGTCGAGGTAGTTTACTAGCTCCAACTTTGCATGTCATACGTTCGACAACGACACTGAACTGACTGTGAACCGGAAGCGGAAGTGCATTATCTGACCCCTCGCCTCTTCCCTTAAAGGTACACCGTCCTCTTAGGTGAATGTCTCTCGATATATAGATGTGGGTCACCACACAGGCCCCCCCAGAATTCACCTAAACAAAACAATGCAAAACAGCAAAAGTGCAAAAGTCATGAACATAAAAATAGACTCTACAACAGAACAGTCAATGACATAGTGCAAAGTCACGGGGAAAACAGGTGACGAGTCGGAGGGCGGACCCTGCGGCCATAACGGCTGCGCTTCACAGGAGGGGAAACAGATGGGGCCGAAACCCGGGCCATAGGCGGGGCCGAAGCAGGAACAGAGGCAGGTGCCGGGGCCGACCTAGGAGGGCGCCCCCGCCGCGGGGGTAGGGCCAATTGCATTGGCTCCCCAATGTCCAAGTGAGCGGGCTTGAGACGGTCTATAGCGACCCGCTCCGGCCTGCCCCCCATGTCCACCACAAAGTTCTTATCCCCCGCCTCCAGGACGCGGAAGGGCCCGTCGTATGGGGGCTGCAGCGGGGACCGATGGCTGTCGTGCCTAATGAAGACGTACCTCGCCGATGGCAGATCCTTGGGGACGTAGGACCGGGGGAGGCAGTGTTGAGACATCGGAATGGGAGCGAAGGCACCGGCAGCGCTCCGGGACGCACTGAGGTGAGAGGCGGCCGACCAGGGAGCCGTAGCATCCGGAAGAAACTCCCCCGGAACCCGCAGGGGCTGGCCATACACCAGCTCAGCGGAGGAGGTCTGGAGGTCTTCCTTCGGGGCCGAACGCAGGCCGAGCATGACCCACGGGAGCCGGTCCATCCAGTCGCAGCCAGTGAGGCTTGCCCGCAGAGCGGCTTTCATGTCCCGATGGAACCGCTCACAAAGTCCGTTGCTCTGCGGGTTGTACGCCGTAGTGCGGTGGATCTTCATCCCCAGGTGCTCAGCGACCGCCGTCCAGAGCTCCGAGGTAAACTGGGAGCCCCGGTCGCTCGTGATGTCACCAGGCGTGCCGAAACGGGCCACCCAGCAGCCGATGAACGCCCGCGCTACCTCTGCTGCCGTCGTGGAGGACAAGGGAATAGCCTCTGGCCACCTGGTGGCCCTGTCCACAATAGTGAGGAGGAACGTATAACCACGGGAGGGGGGCAGGGGACCCACCAGGTCAACATTGACGTGGTCAAACCGCCTCTCTGGAACCACAAACGGCGCCAAAGGGGCCTTGGTATGGCGGTGCACCTTGGCGCGTTGGCACGCCACACACGAGCCGGCCCAGGCTCTAACATCCTTACGGAGCCCAGGCCAAACGAACTTGACGCTCACCAGCTTGGTCGAGGCCTTCACTCCCGGGTGGGAAAGGCCATGGACGGTGTCGAAAACTCGGCGCCGCCAGGAAGTAGGCACCAGGGGGCGCGGTTGACCGGTGGAGATGTCACAGAGGAGGGTGGTGTTGGCCGAGTCGAACGTCACTTCCTCCAGCCGTAGCGCCGTAGGGGTCGACCGGTAGTCTTGAACGGTCGCGTCCTTGGCTTGGTCCGCTGCCATAGCGGCGTAGTCGAGTCCCAAGTGAACGGCGTTAACAACTGCCCGTGAAAGGCAGTCGGCGACGAAGTTATCCTTGCCCGACACGTGTTGTATGTCCGTGGTAAACTCGGAAACCGCCGCGGGATGGCGTTGCTGACGCCCAGACCACGGTTCTGAGGTTTTGGCCATACAGAACATCAGCGGTTTGTGGTCCACGAAAGCGGTGAACTGTCGGCCCTCCAATAGGAACCTAAAGTGTCTGGTTGCGAGGAAGAGACCCAGTAGTTCCCTATCAAAGGTGCTGTATTTGCGCTCGCTCTCACGGAGTTGTTTACTGAAGAACGCCAACGGCTGCCAGCCCCCCTCCACCCACTGCTCACACACGGCCCCCACGGCGTAGTCGGAGGCATCCGTTGTAAGGGCTATGGGGGCGGCAGGCGACGGGTGAGCTAGCAGCGCAGCGTTGGCCAGCACGGTCTTGGCGGCCACAAAAGCCTCGTCCATCCCCGAAGACCAGTCCAGCTCGTCCTTAGACTTCTTACCCCGCAGGGCCTCATACAGGGGACGCATGATGTGGGCGGCACGGGGCAGGAAACGGTTATAAAAGTTCACCATGCCCAGGAATTCCTGCAGCGACTGTACAGTGCGGGGGCGGGGGAACATGGTGACAGCCTCAACCCTGGCAGGGAGGGGAACGGCCCCCTGTGGAGCGATGTGGTGCCCGAGGAAGGTGATGGACGACTCCCCGAACTGACACTTAGCTGGGTTGATGATGAGGCCGTGTTCGCTGAGCCTGTCGAACAGCTGTGTGAGGTGCGTCATGTGTTCCTCCGCCGACGCGCTGGCCACGCGGATGTCGTCTAAGTACACAAACAAAAATGGCATGTCGCGGAGCACAGAATCCATAAGGCGCTGAAACGTCTGCGCCGCCCCTTTAAGGCCGAAAGGCATACGTAAAAACTCAAAGAGCCCAAAGGGTGTGATGACAGCCGTTTTTGGGACATCCAGTGGGTGGACCGGCACTTGGTGATACCCCCGCACTAAGTCGATTTTGGAATAGATGGCAGCGCCCGCCAGGTGGGTAGAGAAATCTTGTATGTGCGGTATGGGGTACCGGTCGGGGGTCGTGGCATTGTTTAGGCGACGGTAGTCCCCGCACGGGCGCCAACCCCCGTCGGCCTTAGTAACCATGTGAAGAGGGGAAGCCCAAGGGCTGTCAGAACGGTGGGCAATGCCGAGGCGCTCCATAGTCGAAAACTCCTCCCTGGCTATTGCGAGCTTGGCCGAGTCGAGGCGTCGGGCCCGGGCGTAAACTTGGGGGCCCACTGTGGTGATATGATGTTCCACGCCGTGCTTGGCCACCGCCGAGGAGAAGGTGGGTGTGGTGAGCTCGGGGAAATTTGCGAGCAGGCGTTGGTATGGATCCCCGGTGGAGAGTGTGTTAGCGAGGCACAGCGCTCCAGCGCCCCCAAGCGTGCAGGGGTATGACGCAAAAGAGACGGCATCAATCACGCGACAGTTTTTAACATCCACCAGCAGGTTGAAAGCACAGAGGAAATCCGCACCTAGGAGCGGGGTGGATACAGCAGCCATCACAAAGTCCCAGCCGAAACGTCGGCCGCCAAAACACACGTCCACATGTCTGATACCGTACGTCCGAATGGACGTGCCGTTGGCGGCGTCCATCTGGGGGCCGTGACTGTCGGTCATCGTGTCCACAGCTTGTGCTGGTAGTATGCTGCGTTGAGCGCCAGAGTCAACCAGCAGCCGTCGGCCCGACAAGGAGTCTCTGATGAACAACAGCTTGCAGTCACGGCCGGCGCCCATAGCCGTTAACGAGCGCCGGCCTTGGCGTTTCCCTGAACCCTGTAATTGCAGGGTTTGCGACACTGTTTTGCTTTTGCCCCAAACCTGGCATGGTAATAACAGAGCCCGTCGTCAGGTTGGCGGCGGGCTGTCACCGCAGCCGCGGTGTCCATATAGTCGTACACAGGTGGTGGTGGGGCGGTCTTGTGGGGTAGCAGGGCATGCACAAACTGTTGCCGGTTGGCCAGGAAAACCCTGTCTGCTTCAGCAGCCAGAGAACGGTAGTCCTTGGAGGCGGCGAGAGGAGAACTGGCCAGTGCTGTGCGTACAGGTGCGGGGAGCTGCCTCAGAAAAATGTGTGTGAAAAGAAAGGCCGGATCAGCCGATCCCAGCACAGACAGCATTTTTTCCATTAACTCAGACGGTTTGCCGTCGCCGAGGCCATTCAGGGACAGTAAACGGTCTGCCTTCTCCAGCTCCGACAGTTCAAATAGCTTCAGGAGGAATGTCTTTATAGCATCGTACTTGCCAGCAGCTGGCGGAGCTTCCAACAGCGTCATTGCTCGCGCCGTTGTCGATGCGTCTAACGCCGCCACTACGTAGAAGTACTGCGTTGCATCCTGCGTTATCCCTCTCAGCTGGAACTGGGCTTCCACATGTTGAAACCACGGCCGTGGATTATGCTGCCAAAAGTCGGGTAGCTTCACAGTAGCGGTGTAAATGCTAGCGTTAGCAATAGCCATGTTGTTAGCACCGGCGTCGTCGTTGTCAGACATACTCGTATTAGTAGTTCGATCACGTCGGGGTCACCAATGTGGAGTTAGAAAACAACGAGACAGGAGACGTGAGAGTAGACGTAGTCGAGGTAGTTTACTAGCTCCAACTTTGCATGTCATACGTTCGACAACGACACTGAACTGACTGTGAACCGGAAGCGGAAGTGCATTATCTGACCCCTCGCCTCTTCCCTTAAAGGTACACCGTCCTCTTAGGTGAATGTCTCTCGATATATAGATGTGGGTCACCACACTGGATTGATTTTGCGAGAGCAAGCTGCCACGAGTCTCTCAAGTGAGGTGGAACTTCAACTCCAGGTTGGTGTGTACACTTTTCTTATTGAACTGAAGGTGGTGGGTGCACTGATAATATTGCGGCTATACTTTACTGAATTTGTTGAAGTTGCGCGAGTGACTGGTGAACACTTGTAGATCAACTGTGGAAACGTATTTGTTGTGCAACGTTATGTGCGTGTGCAATCTGACTGACATAAAGGAAGATCTGGTGGTGATGCTGCAGTAGCTGCTCTAGTGCACAGTAGTGTGCGTTTTGGTTGTTGAAGATCAGCTGTCTTGTTGGTGTTGATCCAGTAGTGCATAATACATGATAGTGTATTTTTATGTGGCTGTGTAGGCTGTATCGGCACCAATATGAAAAATGTGTGTGTGTGTGTGTGCGCGCGTGTGTGTGTGTGTGCGCGCGCGTGTGTGTGGGGGGGGGGTGTGACCCTGGGGTGACCCTGACTGAAACCCCACAGTACGCTTCTGGTTTTAACTGTTGTTTGGGTGACATATGTTATTAATGCTCTTTGTGTTTTGAACCCCAATATATGAGGGGCAAGAGGGACATTATTCAGAATTAACTCGTTCATACACAATATAATATACTGAAACACACGCACACACACACACACACACACACACACACACACACACACACACACACACACACACACACACACACACAAGTGAAATGCTTTTACATACACAACTGAAAGATTATACATTCACATACACAACCGAAAAGCTCTCATGGAAAGTACTGAAAAGCTTTCACACATGCTAGTAAAATGTGCTCATATACACAGTTAAAATGCGCTCATATAGTATTGTGAAAAACTTTTACATAAACTACTGAAAAGCCTTCACAGTTACTTTGGGAAAAAATACAATATTTTTTATTAAAGCGTTTTAGTATTGTGTATGAGAGGATTTCCGTTAAACCGGAAGGCGTTTCGAGTGAAACAGAAGGCATTTCAGTTAAACCGGAAGGCGTTTCAGGTGAAACGGAAGGCATTTCAGTTAAACCGGAAGGCGTTTCAGGTGAAACGGAAGGCATTTCAGTTGAACCGGAAGGCGTTGCAGGTGAAACGGAAGGCATTTCAGTTGAACCGGAAGGCGTTTCAGGTGAAACGGAAGGCATTTCAGTTAAACCGGAAGGCGTTGCAGGTGAAACAGAAGGCATTTCAGTTAAACCGGAAGATGCTTGAGAAAAGAGCGTAAATCATAATACGGGCTACTGAGTGGCGTTGGTTCGTTCGCTACGCTGATGTCTGCTCAACAGCCTGCAAGCAATCTTACCGAAGCGGCAGCTTTACTCAACACTGTATTGGCCTCACCGGAGACCGTCAGAGTCCTGTCAAACGCGACAACAACAGGGCAGCAACCGACCGTTGCAACTCCAAGTGTGGACACGCTGGACAGTCACCTAGCATCGCTATTCCCATCCCACACCGGAGCAGCGTGCCCCTGCGCTGCTGCCGCCCCGGCCAGGAGGGAGTATGCACCGCCTTATGAAGCGCAGAAGCGCTTCGGCACATGGACGTCAGGCACGAGGACAAAAAAGGTAATTATAATAGTCTGAGTTTCAAATGAACATTAGCTATCATCCTGCTGCCCAACATCATCACGTTTCCGTTGATAATGACGTCAATAATAGAATGCTTCTATTCATTTCACTGTAAACGTCATTTATAGTAGCGTAGACAGAGAGGAGTTGTTACCAGAAAGTACTCCGTGTTTTTATTTACCCTCGTTCAGAGAGGGAGAGAGAACACCGGGAAAATAGGTCTAAAGTTACTGCCCTTCACATGGTGTTCTTCTTCATATCTGATGGATATAGACAACGAAACTATAGTGAAAGGTGATATGAAAGAGTAACTGCGCAAAAAAGGAAAAAAAGCAGTAGTTTGATTATTAGGTGTTCTTTAAAGTCTTAGCGAGGAAACATTAAGTTATGCAGAGGGAGGGTCAGTTCACTGCCAGCGGAGGGTCGAAATGACTGCATTTGCTGTTGTCAAACTTGCCATGACCCGATACAGTTTGTCCAAGTTTGCATGATGTTCTGTTACTGAGGGCAAAGAAAACAGCAAGAGCTTGGCTCTTGCCACTTCTGGTGATGACTTGCTTTTCGATCACATGAGCCATTTCAATTTATGACTTTTACATGCAATTTTTGTTTTTGAACTGACTTGCAATTTATTTAATAGCACAATGAAATCCATGATTTTATGTAGTAGTGAGTCTGTGTGTATTTATCACATTTCCTTTTATCCCATTGTTTTGTAGCTCTAAGAGAAGACTGGTACTACACAGCTGGCAAAGCCATTGCGGTAGGCTTGGTACATGGTGGTCCACTACCAAACTTCTTCTCACCAACAGTATTCTCTCTTCTGGTTGATGGTTCAGCAAATCCAGTCCTAGAAGGCATAGCAGACAGAGCTCCTGGAAAAAGTCAAAAAGATCACTTGGTAGTTTTTAAGCATTAGTATTTGAATTAGGTTACATTACAATGTTCTCTTGCTATTTCAATTTTAAGAGGGACTCCTGCCCATTCTGCCTATTGTTGAATGCACACTTTCCATAAGTTATAGTTTGACTTATTCAATGGACAAATGTTATCAGCAAAGTGTATTTTTCTTGTTTTTTATTGCAATGTAGTGATGTGGGAAAAAAACCTGCTCTGCTATGAACTATAGATGTTGGGGCATCATATAATTATGGAGACCTATTGTATCTGGGTTCTTACTAATATGTTATAAGACTAATAAGTAGCCTCCATAACAAAATATCCTACTGCTCCTTGTGATGCTAGGTATCTGAAAGTACAACCCTTGAGGACCTTGAGAAGTCAAAGGCACCTCTGCTTGACTGCTTGGCCAGTGCAGGATGTCTGAGGCCTATGCAGTCAATAAGAGACAGGGATGTGCTGGTACATGAAATTGTCATGTTTCAGGTTATCCACAGGGCTCAAGGTCCATTTGAAAGGTATTCAGTGTTGGTTGTTTACAGTTAATCAGAATAGGGATCAGAATTTAAAACCACTGACCAACATGGTCTAGGACTACTTCACAAAATCTATTATTTTTATGTAAATGGAAAAAATTGACAATGTCCAAGTAAACCAGGGATCCCGATTAAATTCTGTGAGGGACTGAACTCTTGGGGTTCTGGAGAAAGTTCAAAGCCATCCAGACAGCTTTCACCCCCTATTCTGCTATGAGCCAAGCACACTGACTGCTGACCAGGTGGATTATCTTTTTAGCATTCATCTGTCTCTAGAAGGGAGCAACAAGAGAGGTGGTCTTTACCTTCTGGAGAGACGATCTTCAGGATGCAGAAGGTAATTGACAGTTTAGTGTACAAGTAAATTGATGCATCTATTTATGTTAGTATTATATTTTTCTTCTCTTTTTTATTTATGTATTTTTTAATAAAAAACACACCTGTATGACAAAAACATTATAGCTTAAACAAACAGATTCTCTTGGTTGTAGTATCATTATCACCAAACACCTTGAGAATGTTGAAAGAAATTAGTTCAGTATAAGCTGATGTCATGTGCAAGTTAATTGGACCAATCACCACTTATTTTTTCTGTTTTTATAGAAGTAAAAGGAGAATCCAAACTACAGAAGATATTGGCCTTTGCAACTGGAGCATCTGTGGTACCACCTATTGGCTTTTCCCCAACTCCTTCTGTCCAGTTCATTCATAGAGGAGATGATGACTTCTCTCCTACACCAATGTTCCTTATGGCCAACACATGTGTTAATTGCATCAAGTTGCCACCTCGTGTGTCATACCTTCAGTTCAAGGAGAAATTTGACTTTGCATTAGGAAACCCATACTATGGGTTTGGGAGGGCATGGAGATATGATTATGCGTTTCTGTGTCTCACATTCTTTGCTGTCTCTGCCTTTCTCTGTCTGCTTGTCTCGGTCTTAGTGTCTTTCAAAAAAAATAAAAAAGACAGTTGTTAGTTGCATTTCTGAATTCCCTCTTTTCCTTAAAATTATATTGCCCTCAGCAATAAAATTTGCAATAATTGAGAATGTTTAGTCATGCCGTATTTTATGTTTCCACCACAATTCAACTGACTCAGTCAACTTATGTTTCAAAAAATGTTAAAAAAGTTACTGTTTAGAATACAACATTCACATTATGTCTTATAGTCACACCATTTCATACCAACGGTTAATGGTAAATTAGAGTTTAGACAATTAAGCATGAACATATCATACCCTGTTTCATATTTCTGTTTCTGTGTGTATGTCTGTAAGTCTTGGGTCTGCCTGTGTCTCTGTCTCTCCCCCTATGTCTCTTATCTGTCGGTCTCCTATGTGGCTCTGTGTCTATTTGTGTCTCCCTCTGCCTGCCTCAGTCTCTTCTTGTCTCTTGGTCTGTCTTTTTGAAAAAAAATTCTTTGAACAAATGCTTGATAGTTTTGAACAAATGTTTATTATGTTTTATTATTTCTGGTACAAAAATGTAACTCTCATCTAATTGACTGATTAAAATGCACAAGTGAGGAAACCAAAACAATGTTTTAACAATACATTGGCATTACTCCCCATCACTGAAGAAAGTGCAGAAGTGAAGAAAAAACATCTATTCCATGGCTCCCATCATTTTGAAGTGGATTCACTTGTTGAACAATGTTCATTGTTGTCTCATTAATGGTTACATCATTGTCTGGAATTATTCATTCATTCATTCATTAATTCATCATCAGCTGCTTTTCCAGGGTCGGGTCACAGTGGCAGCAAGCTAAGTAAGGCACTCCAGACGTCCCTCTCCCCAGCAACGCCCTCCAGCTCGTCCTGGTGGATCCCAAGGCATTCCCAGGCCTCTGATTGAGGTTTTTCTTATTTTCGCTTTTCTTAAACCTTGCTGGTCAGTTATTTGTAGAGATGAGTGCACAGGTGTACATTGAGAAAGGTGGATCAGATATAGCATTCTGGTCTTTATCAGCCTCAAACTACATTGGGGACATCTTGGTTAGTCTGTCTCATCTCATCTCATCTTCATCTTCAGCCGCTTCTCCGGGGTTGGGTTGCGGTGGCAGCAAGCTAAGTAGGGCACTCCAGATATCCCTCTCCCCAGCAACGCCCTCCAGCTCCTCCTGGGTGATCCCAAGGTGTTCCCAGGCCAGATTGGACATGTAGTCCTTCCAGCACATTCTGGGTCTACCCCGGGGTCTCCTCCCAGTTGGCTGTGCCCAGTAAACCTCCAAAGGAAGGCGCCCAGGAGGCATCCTAATCAGATGCCCGAACCATCTCAACTGGCTCCATTTGATGCGAAGGAGCAGCGGCTCTACTCCAAGCTCCCTCCGGATGTCCAAGCTCCTCACCCTATCTCTAAGGCTGAGCCCAGACACCCTACGGAGGAAACTCATTTCAGCCGCTTGTATCTGCGATCTCAACCTTTCAGTCACTACCCAAAGCTCATGACCATAGGTGAAGGTTGGAACGAAGATTGACTGGTAAATTGAGAGCTTTGCTTTCCGGCTCAGCTCCCTCTTCACCACAACGGTCCAGTACAACGTCCGCACTACCGCTGATGCTTCACCAATCTGCCTGTCAATCTCCCGCTCCATCCTACTCTCACTCGTGAACAAGACCCCGAGATACTTGAACTCCTTCAGTTGAGGCAACAACTCATCCCCAACCTGGAGGGAGCAATCGATCATTTTCCGGTAGGGAACCATGGCCTCAGACTTGGAGGTGATGACTCTCATCCCAGCCATTTCACACTCAGCTGCAAACCGCCCCAGTGCACGCTGGGGGTCACGTTCTGATGAAGCCAACAAAACCACATCATCTGCAAAGAGCAGAAGTGCGATTCTGAGGTTCCCAAAACGGACACACTCCTCACCTCGGCTGCGCCTTCAGATCCTGTCTGTGAATATCACAAATAGAATCGGAGACAAGGGGCAACCTTGGTGGAGTCTGACACCCACCGAAAACATGTTTGACTTTGTGCCAAGAATGCGGACACAGCTCTCACTTTGGTTATACAAGGACCGGATTGCTTGTAGTAACTGTGGAAAAATAGCTGCAAAATTTTCCCCCAACAAAAGTCTTCACAAAAAATTATGCAATGTCCTTGTTTCAGGACCATTCAACGTGTTCATCAGAAATAGAATATAGCCCATTTGTTCAAAACTATTTACAAAAGTTTCCTGTTGTGTAAATAAGACTGTGATCAGGGCTTTTAACCATCTCTTGTGAAAAACACTGTGTAGGGTTGTATTTTTGGGTTTTTTTTGTGGTTTTTTTCCGGAGGCTGTTGTGACCTGACAAGAAAGGCCATCATATTTCTCCCAGATCAGGGAGGATCTTCTGCAGTAGGCCACATAGTAACCAAGGGGCATCCCTCAATGGCCCTGATATGAATGCAATAATTCCTCATTGTGTGAATGATTCTTTGTTTAGTTGCAAGTTGACTGGAAATTCAGACAGTGGATAATTAGTGTTCGCACCTGTTTGTATGCACAATAGTTGTCCAGTAGTGTAGCTGTGTGTGACTGAGCCATGGCAGAGCAA
This sequence comes from Lampris incognitus, assembly GCF_029633865.1. NCBI lineage: Eukaryota > Metazoa > Chordata > Actinopteri > Lampriformes > Lampridae > Lampris > Lampris incognitus. Next base: position 39,826,116 of record NC_079211.1, read on the forward strand.
TTCCAATGATGAAGGGTTAGGTTTCAAGCTATCTGGGCCCTCATCAGGTAACTTCAATGGCCTCAAACATGTGGATGGATTGAGTAGTAATCCATCTCCCAGTGCAGCTTGTAGCTGATCCGTTCCTCCTGCTTGTAAAATGTTAACATTGACAGGGAGGAGAGGGATTTCCGTTGAATGTCCTATGCTTTGGCAACAGTATGGGGAGGAGCACTGACTTGTCACACTTGCAACTTGCTTCATAGTTGTAGTGATGATGTAGCTATGTTACATTCTGCATTCACTTGATTAACACCTGACTTAAGCTGTACAGATTCAAAATGTATCAGACAGTATTTTTGCCCTCTGCATAAACATCACATTGCACTCCCTTTGTGACTGGTTTTCACCAAGTGAAACATTTCAATTATTTTCTCTTCTTTGTGGACATAATTGCAAAATGCCTGACTGTCACAGAGTGCACAACAGAGACACTGGCAAAAGTAATCAAAGGCACAAATATTATTTCCACAAAGAAGGGTTTTGCTGACTTTTAACAGGTTGTTTGGCCATGTAGTTGCTATTTCTTAAAAGACAAGCTTTGGATTGTTTTCTTTGCAAGTTTGGATCTACATGTGACAACTCAGGTGAAGGATTAAGGTTGGAGGAACTCCTCTTTATAGGTGGAAGAGCAAGGCCTCTCCAGTTTTCAACAAATTCATCCCTTGGTAGATTGCTCCTTCTTGTCATTGTATGTTAATCTTTACATAATCTGATATGGATTCCTCCACCTTTAAGATCTTTTTTTCCAGTGTGTGCTGAAATCTTCATAGGTGCAGAGGACAGCTTCATCTTGCCTTCAATATGCCATAGGTGATGGACAGTGAAGCGATCTACACAGATTGGCGAGTTATCGTGCTTGAATAGACCATGTTTGATATTACTAAATTCTGCCTCAACACTGGCAGAACTTGCTGTAAGGTTTTCACTTTTAAAGTGAGACACCACTATGCCTGGCCAAATAGGCAGGTAGCATGCCATTTGTGTGATATGAGGCCCAAGCTCAGGAAAAAAGTGTAAATTGTCCCGATCACCATCATCCACTGCAAGCTTTTTGCTGTCATGATAGATCGCCATCACCCGATGCTTCAGATCTGTTTGGCATACATTAACAGCTTCTTTAAAATTGACCTCTTCCATGTCGTTACCTTTTATGGATGGAAGCGGGACACATCCTTCTGAAATTATTTTCTTTAGTTGCATCTTGCAAGTGTCAGAGGTTACTGCCAACTCTGTCATCATTCCCCTCAGATTGCCTCAAGGCAACAATGACAATTGAATGTATATCAGCTCCCTTGCATCTTCTAGGGTCACTGATTGTATAAGTTGTGCCATGCACCTAAGGTAGAAGTCCCTCATTTGATTGCTCTTTTTCCGGAGACAGACCCACTGTAATCAGTTTGATACAATGTGCAACATCCACTCTAATAAAACAAGGTGGTAGTTTGGATGGTGCACTTCCTGTGAGTGCCCCAAAGCATTCATTAATGTAAGCCTTCAAGTCAGCATGTGGGGTGAAAGCCTTGACAAGTCCCCCCAGCAACACAAGTGAGAAATCGAACACTGCTTCTTTTGGGACAGCAGCACCTGCTCACTGCCATTCAAATAGCCAGTTTCCAATGGCATTAATGTCATGATGTTCAGAGAGCATTTGCACCACTGGAATATGAATTGCAGTTTTGGCTCTTGAGGACAGAACTCCCTGGTATAAAAAAATGTGCCCAGAGGGCGCAGTAGGTCTTTTTATTTTTATTTTAGTTATTTTTTTGACAAACGTGCCTGTAGCATCAACACTCCAAGTGAAGCCTCTTTTTTTAGATTGTGATTTGTAAACCTGCATCTGGGAGGAGGTCCAGTAATGACAAAAAAATGTATCATTATCAAGGCCTATGTCATGTGTGCTACCATTGTGTGGCACACTATATTTCAATAACTGAAGTGAAAGAGTGGGATCCATGTCTCCGAGCTCCTTGTCACCTCTCTCTTGTTTTGCTTTTCTTAATGTTGTCAAATTTGGTAGGTGACTTGGTCACCAACATCCATGAGTTTGTGAGCTTCAGCAGTCCGCCATACATGTGGCCATTTTCGACCTTCACAGAGCTGCTCAGACATATGTGCTCTCACATCTCCAGATAATCTTTGTTTATATTTTCCAGTGTGGAGACTGTCATCAATATTTTGGATTTTGCATTTAAGAACCACTGATTGATCGATCTCTGGTATCTTGCATGTCAGTATAGTTTGAAGCACCATTTGGATGCTCCTTCGCCCTCCGAAATCTTAACGTCCATTGAGATTTCACCTTTTGCCATATCTCCTGATTCAGGACATGAGGCCATGTGCCTTGTTTTAATATAGTGTACTGTCTTTCATGGGACTTTGAATATTTGATTGATTGATTTTATTTCAAACATGTTAAAATAAGAAAATAAAATATATAGGCAGGAATACAAAAACAAATGGAAATAACAGTGAACATATTTTGCAAACTCTTTGTAACAACATTAGTAATAACTAGTCCATGTTCGAAAAGGGCGTAAAGAACTTTTATGGTCCTACCCCTTTTTTATACATTATCAATCAAGTCAAACCAAAGCAGAACTTTCAAAACAAAACAAAAGTGAAAAAAGAAAAGAAAGACCAATGCATAGAAATCAAAATAAACAAAACGGCACAAGTCAAACGTGTATCATGTCATGTTATTCCAGTCCACCTCTTTGTTCATCCATCCTATATCTGTTCAGTATGTTATTTTTAAAGAATCGTTTAAACTTACTTATGTCCTCACTAATTGTTTTTCGAATATACATATTCCTCTGAGGTCGTGTTTCCCTTCCCTCGTTTGGAACGTCTGTACACTGTTTGGTAACTGCTGATTTTTTTACTCTGTACATGATTTGAATTGTTTGAAGTCAACCAAATCCTTACATTTTAGTGCTTTCAGTTTGATAAAGAGTGGGTTTGTAGGCTCTCAGCAAGTGGTTTTGTTTACAATTCTTACGGCTCTTTTTTGAAGGATGAAGATTGGATCTGTGTTTGCGTATCACTTTATGCTTATCACTGTAAAGGACTTCCTCATTCCAGATTTCAATGCTGGATGGTTGTGCAGTTAAATTCTGTGATACTTTCAATTCATCGTGAAATGATCACAATCCACAGAAATGACCACAATCCTAACGTTATCTTTAGGGTAATTAATTCTGTCATTAATGGTCCCTCCACTTTTTTCTTATTTTATTATTATTATCCCCCCCTTTTTTCCCCTCCCCAATCATATCCGGCCAATTACCCTACTCTTCCGAGCCGTCCCGATCTCTGCGCCACCCCTTCTGCCGATCCGGGGAGGGCTGCAGACCACCACATGCCTCCTCTGATACATGTGGAGTCGCCAGTCGCTTCTTTTCCTGACAGTGAGGAGTTTTGCCAGGGGGACATAGCACATGGGAGGATCACACTGTTCCTCACAGTTTCTCCTCCCCTGCGAACAGGTGCCCCAACCGACCAGAGGAGGCGCTAGTGCAGCAACCAGGACACATGCCCACATCCGGCTTCCCACCCACAGACACAGCCAATTGTGTTGTAGGGACGCTGACCAAGCCCCAGGTAACACGGGGATTCGAACCGCCGATCCCCGTGTTGGTAGGTAACGGAATAGACCGTCGAGCCGCCTGGACGACCTCCCACTTCTTTTTCAGTCCCTGATGTTGAGCTGTCTGAAAATATTTTCGCTCATTTTGTAAATAAGGTGGAGAATATCAGGTCCCGACTCCATCCTGACCCTTGCATTATTTCCATTCCCCATGTTAATTCTGCCTCGTTTACCAAGTTTCAACCCATTACAATTTCAGTGTTAGAGGGTACAGTCTCCCATAAGAACTCCCCCTCCTGCATCTTAGATGATTTAGCTCAAGGAGGTATTTTCCACTGTTAGCCTTGTTATTCTGCAAAGTTTTTTATAACAATTATCTGGGCTCTGGTTCTTGTCCAGACAGTTTTAAGCATGCCATCATTCACCCTTTGCTAAAGAAACCTAATTTGGTACCCCTGTCCTTAAGTAACTACAGACCAATCTCCAAATTGTCTTTTTTAGAGAAAGTATGTCAACTGATATCTTTTATGAATACTAATAGTGTTTTTAACAGTTTCTAGTCTGGTTTTAGAGCACTTCATGGTACCGAGGCGGCTCTTGTTAAGGCTATTAATGGCCTACTGCTGACTGCAAACAGAGGTGACTGCTCAGTTTTAGTTTTTTTAGACTTAAATGCTGCCTTTGACACAGTCGATCACAGTGTCCTCATATCGCTTGGAGACTTCGGTAGGCATCAAGGGCTTTGCTCTTAGTTTATTATGCTCATACCTCTCCAACTTGTTCTGTTGTTCTGGGTAACAACTTCCTCAATGGCTCAGTTGAGTTGTAGTGTCCTTCAAGGCTGTTATTGGCCCCCTTCTGTTTTCTATATACATGCTGCCTCTTGGCCAGGTTATTCAAAATCATGATGTATTTTACCATTTCTATGCTGCTGACACTCAGTTATACATGCCACTAAAACCCACAGATCCTGGCAGCCTAGCAAATCTCATAACTTGCCTCTAATATTAAATCCTTGAAGTCCCAACATTTTCTTAAATGTAATGATGATAAGTCTGAGGTCATTCTGTTCAGTCCCCCAAATTCCAACAGCCCTTTTGTTACTAATCTTGATGATATGTCAAATGATATGTATGGCAAGTGTAACGGGGGCAGTCCTATGCTGTTCTATGCTGGTCAGCCTGCTGCATGCCCGTCACTCTCATCAGTAGCTCTGCGTTGTGTTCTAGTTGTGTGGGGCCCCAGGTGTTGTGGGGGGCCCTCAGTCTCTCATCATCATCATCATCATCATGATCAAGGAAGGAGCGGGGACACACAGGACTCTATTTGGCCCACCTTGCCATTTATTTTGGTTTCAAACCCTTCGACAACCGTCCAGTCCTCCAGCGGGAGCGGTGTTTCTTACGGACGTGGGGGTCGAAGTTCAACCACTGCCCGGACTCCACTCGTGTGCGTTAGAAGTAGAAACCGTCCACGGGACTCCGATGTAAGAAAGGATAAACAAGTATTTTATCCCACAGCTTGCAGTATCTTCTTACAGGGATACTCAAGGTTACGTTCTCCTCAACCAGCAAAACTGTCCCACGGTAAGAAACACGTGTGGCTCGGCTCGATTGCTGCTTGAGACTCCTCCCACAAAACAAAAATGGCCTCTCCCGCGTTCCCTCTTCCGTGTACCCACAAGACCTCTCTCTTAAAGCGACAGTACACGTATATGACGGTCGTTGTAAAACATACATAAAAGTAAATAATGACATAAAATAAAATGTAGTAAACACAAATAACAGCACACAGACAGGATTTGGTGATATTTCATACTCAAACAAAATAAAATAAAAACATTAATTTTAACCTGGTTACATTCACCCCTCCTGAAATTCACCAACATCCTGACAGCAGGATAAAAAGAGAAAGAGGAAAGGAAAAGCCCATCACTGACTACTGGCACAAGTGAAAAGAAGGACCTAGTCCTCCAGTCAACTTAGAAGCTACCTCGGTTACGAGGTCCAGAAAATAATGAGGTTGATCAAGCCTCAGAATTCCCTTAGATCAATGTGACGCCTGATACGCCACACCATGCACTTGGCCCAAAACAACCCTGTCTGATAGACACCTAATAACTCACATTAAACTAGTTTGAATGACTCCAACCTCCATCAAAGTTCAAACCCTCACACTCCGTAGAAATGGCATCTGAGCCATAGATTCTATTAACCTGTTCACTGACCTCACCACCCTCCCTGTGCGTGTCCTAACCCGACCATCGCTCTCTACTTGTGTGCGTGAGACAGTGCGAGCTGCAACATCTGTATCGATTGAAGGTGGTTCCCCTGTGTGCGAATCAGTGTGAGATATAACACCTACATCGAGTGAGTGTGATGCCTCTATATGTGGTGCATGTGTGTTGTGTGGTGCGTGTGTGTTGGGTGGAGACTGAGCAGTGGCCCCCACAGGACTGACTACCAGACTAGACGGAATGAACTCTTCCGCTTCTGCCCACTCAGATCTAGGTGAGTCTCCAAGTGATGAGTCTGCTAGCCCCACTGCATCCCCTGAGACCGTCAGGCCATCTGCACTGTCCTCCTCATCGGACTCTGCGCAGTCAAACAACTGACTGGTTGTACTGGACTCCTCACCCTGATCTAACTCAGGAAGGGGCAAGACGTTGACCTCCAACAAACGGTTCCTGTGCACCACACTGGTGTGCCCCTCTGCATCCTGAATCTTGTAGACGTGGATATTGGGGTTGACACCGACAACCGTGTACACTCCGTTCTCCCATTTGTCAGCCAACTTTCTCTTCCCTCGCTCACTCTGGTTCGCAACCAAAACACGATCCCCGACAGACAGGACAGTGCCCTTGGCATGTCTGTTGTACTGTTGCGCCTGATGCTGCTGCTCAGCCGTGGAGTGCTTCTGAGCGATCTCCATTGCACTCCTTAGACAGGAAAGCAGAGACTGAGCATAAGAGTCATAATCAACAACGTGAGGGTCATGCAAAACCTGCCTGAACATAACATCCACCGGCAGTCTTGGGACACGCCCATACATCAGGAAGAAAGGCGCGTAACCCGTGGTCTCGTGAACAGTGGCATTGTACGCGAGCGTGAGAGAATGGATCTGCTGAGGCCACTGTTGCTTCTGCTGAAGCGGAAGGGAACGGAGCATATTCCCCATCGTGCGATTAAACCGCTCTGTCCCGCCATTACCCATAGGATGGTAGGCCGTCGTGTGGGACTTCGCTACACCCGCCAACCTGAGAAGCTCTGCAATCAGGTTGCTCTCAAAGTTTGTGCCCTGGTCAGAATGTATTCTCTCCGGAAACCCGTAAACACAGAATACATGATCCCAGAGTTTCTTGGCGACCTGCTTCGCTGTCTGATTGGCGCAGGGGAACGCGTGAGCAAGCTTAGTGAAGTGGTCAGTAACCACTAGGACATCGACCGACCGCTGCTTACTGTCCTCAGCAGACCAGAAATCCATACACACAAGCTGCATCGGTGCGGAGGTTTTAATGCTCTCCAGGGGCGCGCAAGCAGCTGGCTCTGGGGTCTTCCCAAACACACATCTCCGACAGCATCTGACATATGCTCTGATATCCCTCTCCATGTCAGGCCAATAAAAACGCTGCCTTGCAAGAGAGAGAGTACGGTCCTGGCCCTGATGACCAGCGTGATCGTGGATGCCAGACAGTGCCTTGTCTTTCAGACTCAGAGGTAAAACATACTGAGACCTCCTCTGCTTGGACACTGGGTCCTTTGTCACCCTGTACAAGACACCATCATTGACTTCCAACTTCTCCCACTGTTTCAGCAGCCTGAGGACCTTCTGGTCAGCACCATGCCTCTCACGTCTCGATGGCCGCTTCCGAACAGCGACAAAGGGCAACACCTTGGAGATGCAGGGGTCCTGCTCCTGACTCAACCTGAGCTCCTCGGTGGATAACATTGGCAGTGTATCCTGACCACCCGACAGATGCTGAACGTGCTGGACCAAACTGAGTGCTGTGAATACTGATGCATCAGGCCAGTCACATTTGGCTTGACAAAAAGCCCTGACCTCAGCTGCATCACAAGCAAACCCAGATCACGCACTACTCACTGTTTGGGACTGGCAACTGAGTCTGAAAACATCCTGCACAGAGTCCCCCTCAACCCCGTCGGCTTCCTGAACAAGGGCCGGGTAGGGCTCCCTAAGTAGCCTCTGACTGACGGGCTTGGAAAAAGGGTCGCGACTCAAGGCATCCGCCACCACGTTTTTCTTCCCTGGCAGGTGTTTGAGATCGAAAGTATAAGACGCCAACTTAGACACCCAGCGGATCTCACACGCGTCAAGCTTCGGCTTCGTTAGGAGATAAGTCAGCGGATTATTATCTGTCCAAACGGTGAAGCTTTGACCCTTCAGCCAGTGGCTGAACTTTTCACAAACACTCCACTTCAGCGCCATGAACTCCAGCCTATGAGCTGGATACTTCCGCTGTGAGGCACTGAGGGACTTGCTTGCAAAACCAACAGGTCTGGCCTTGGACTCTCCTCGGGGCACTTGAGACAGCACCGCGCCGAGTCCGTCCAAAGATGCATCGACCGACAAAATGAAAGGCACCTCAAAGTCTGGATGGGCAAGCACACTCCAGTAACATCGTCTTCAACAGATCAAATGCTTCCCCACATTCCACCGTCCAGTCTGCGGAGGTAAGCTTACGGAAGCTGCCATGGGGCTTCTTATCCTTAGCTGACCTCCCCCTCCTCTTTTGTCCAGCTGTAAGGGCGAACAGGGGCTTAGCCACGGAGGAGCAGTTCGGGAGGAAATGCTGGTAGTAAAATACCATACCAAGGAAAGATTTGATCCTACGAACAGAAGGCGTGCACCCATCACCTTCCATGAGATCCTGCACTGTCATGTTGGAGATGACCTCTACTTTGGAGGGATCGACAGACACACCTCCGCCATCAACCACGTGGCCCAAAAACCGCACCCGCTTCTGCAGCAGATGACACTTTTTCGGAGCCAGTTTCAAGTTGTTCTCCCTCAACCTCTGAAACACAGTGCGGAGCCTCGACAGAGCCTCAACCTCTGATGGCGCGAAGACAAGAAGATCATCAAGATAGCACAAAAGCTTCGTGAAGTTCAGATCCCCAAAGATCCCAATCATCATTCTCATGAAGGCTGCAGGGCTATTACAAAGGCCCTGTGGCATGCGATTGTATTCATGCAACCCAAGGGGAGTCGTGAAAGCAGTGTACTTCTTGTCATCTTCATGCATTGGGATGTTGAAGAAGCCAGAGGTGAGGTCCATCGTACTAAAGAGGCAGTTACCACCCAGCGCGGCAAGACAGTCCGACTGGTGTGGCAAGGGATGAGCGTCTTTCAAGGTCCGAGCATTCAGCCATCTGAAATCAGTGCAGATCCGAAGCCCGCCATCCTTCTTCCACACCATAACCAGCGGTGAAGCGTATGCGCTCGAGGACTTCCGGATAATCCCTTTCTCCTCCATATCAGTGAGAACCTGTCTCAACTTCTGATAGTGGGCTGGGGGAACCCTCCTGTAGGGCAAGCGAAAGGGGCGCTCATCCACCAGATGGATGCGATGTGTGTATCCTTTGACCTCGCCACAGTCCAGAGAGTCCCTGGAGAAGATGTCATGGTACTCGGTGAGCAGCTGAGTGAGCTGGGACTTGCATGCCTCACTAACCTGACAGGAGCTGAGGTCAATGTCACTGAGTCCGAGCTCTGACAAACTCCTAGCCGGCTGGACAGGCGGACAGGCACTATCTGTGGCGTTGGACTCATGCCTCCCTGCAACTGATTGCAGTCCCTGGAAAACATTAAAGTCCTCAATCGCCAAGCATGGAAACACATCAGCCAACTTGCAGTTCCTTTTCAGCGTGATGGCTTTGTCAGATGGATTGACAACAGTCATGGGTACCCACCTATCACCCCAGAGCGGTGTGACAAGTCGACCTACGAGTACACTGCGTGGCATGGCCTTGGAGTCTGTCGGCTCCACAACAACAGTGCTTCCAGCTGACATAGGCACCTTAGCAGGAAGTCTGCCCCAGACTAAGTGCTCGTGCCTCGGTAAGAGTGTCACGGCCTGGGTGAGCTTAACAGTACCTATCTTCTCAGGAACTGCACCACCCCTCCAGTGCTCTACATTCGTGAACATGGACAAGAACTGTTCAACGTCAGGACAAGACGGATGTTCCTGTCCGGGCGCGATGTCCCAGTACTCAGTACCACTCTTGAGTACATGGGCCACATGTTTAATGACGTTTGTGCCGACTATCAGATCATCATGCTGACCGGGCACGACCAGAGTGGGTATGACAAAGGAAACACCATAAAGCTGCATGTTGAGGTCATAAAAACCATCAGGCCTAGTCTCCAGACCACCGCAGCCAATCAAGACAATGTTCTCTTCAGGCTGCTGCTTCTCAGGTAAAACACCCCCAGAGCGGAGCTTCTCTACTGCATTTTCACTGATACTGCATGACATAGAGCCAGTATCCAACATGCCATTAAGCTGCACACTCTGGTTGACAAGAACAGGAGCATAGAACAAGTCACTGAAAGCCTGAATCCTCTGTGTCGCCTGAATGACCATACGCGAACCCTGAGGTGCTTTGGCACACTTGTCTTCATACAAGTGAGCCAGGTCGGAGACATCAGTGAGGGATACATCTACATTACCCACACCATCCCTCTCTAGGTGTGGGTTTAGTAGTTTAACGGACGAGACTGACGACCAGCTCTTCCACCAGGCTGAGAACGGAGCTGGTTGGGCGGCTGAGGGTGAGGACAGTCCCTCTTCCAATGACCAGGAGACAAACAGTTTATACATCGGTTCTCCCGGCTGCAGTGGGAAAATGTGGAGTGATCCGGAGACTTACAAATCCTGCACAACCTCTGTGGTGCGTCTGGCACCCGCCCTACGGCGTTAGCTGGCGGTTGAGTCGGCGTCGGTGTCCGGACTGCAGCGCTAACTGGAACCTGAGTCTGCATTGTGACCAAACGGTCTAGCAAGCTCACCAAACTCCTCATATAGTCATCACCGCCAGAGACAGGTGCGGGAGATGGTGCGGGAGACGGTGTAGGAGACCTTGCAAAAAATGGTATAGGAGATGACGCATGAGCCGGGACGGGAGATGGCACCACCGACACGGTCGTATTCAAGTCGGGAGCCATGTCGACTACAGGGACATGAACCTGTGAATGGAACCTACGCTCTACCACGCCTGCTTCACGTTGTCCACCTGCAGCAACACGGGACTTCCTCTCCAGCATGTGCTCATCAAGCCTCTCCTGGATCTCGCTAGCAGACCATTTCCCTGCGGACTTGAACTTAAAAACATTGGCAAGAGACTGATCTGGACAGTGTTTGATAAACATCATGCTTACCTCGTGGCTTGGCTCTTCAATACTACGGCCCTGCCACTTCAAGCATTCGTCAGCCACCTCCACTGTCTTATTAAGCCTAATCCAATACTCCATAGCGTCCTCACCTGGCTTGGGCAGCGTACTGTAAAAGTCCGCCAGGGGCATGCTCGAGTATGTGAAGTCACTAAAGTGTTGCTTCAGTACATCAAAAATAATGTGTGGGTTCGTTATGTGGTCGACAGATGTGTTGCGCAGCTTTATCCTCACCACGTCCCCTGCTTTCCCCATAAGCTTAGCTAGAATCTCATGTGACTGCTCACTAACTGGAATGGCTCGCTTCCTCAAATACAAAGTCATAAGGCTCTCCCACTCATGAACTGTAAACTTATCAGAGCTGTCGCCCCTGAAAATAGGAGGCTCCCTAGCGTCTGTCTGCATTACTACTCTAACACTAGGCACTGTCTCCGAACACTGTTCAGCAGACCTAGCACTGTCTGTGTGTGTGTTTCTAAGCATTTGTGTTTCCTGCAGCATAGCAGTGATTGACTCTCCTATCTTCTCTGCTAACCGAGTAATGAGCATGGCTAACTCACCCACTGGCTGCTCGCTGTTACCCAGCACAGCCCCTTCGCTGATACCTGGCCTGGCCCGTTCTACGTAGCGTGTGGAGGTGAACTGAGGAGTGCCAAATGTGGTCGGGTCTCTAGGTCCTGGTGCTCTGGTGTCTGGTTCCCCGCCCTCTAAGAGCTGCCCGAAACTCCTACCTACACCTAGCCGTAAACCCCCACCCACATCTAACTGGTACCCCCTCTCCATAGCACACTGGCGATCCAAAAGATCCTGATCAGCAATGTTACCCCCACCTACGTACGAACCACCCTCTGCCATATTCCTACCTCTAACACTCAGATAAAATAAAAAATAAAATAAAGTGAAAAGCTCAATTCATTTAAATAATTGAATCTAGAAATCACTAAGAGATTGAAACAATCACACACAATCAAAAAATTCACCAATAGATTAATCACATATGCACATATCCAGTAGTTTAGATCAATAGATTATTCACACGAGTCCTTCAATCACATCAACATTAACCTTTTTTCCTTTTTTTTCCGTGTGTTTTTCTTCCTTCAGTATATACAAATGTCCTGTTCACAAGCCCAGTCCATGGTAACCACAGCTATGACTGTCCAATGTCCACACAGCTCAACTCCAGTCCACTGTAACATGAGCGTACAGTCTATAGAAATACCTGAGGACGTCTGGGGCTTGATGACGACAGCAGCCTCCCGCGGCGAGCAACTGATGTCACTCTCAGGATCCAGGAGGGTCACGGCACCAATGTAACGGGGGCAGTCCTATGCTGTTCTATGCTGGTCAGCCTGCTGCATGCCCGTCACTCTCATCAGTAGCTCTGCGTTGTGTTCTAGTTGTGTGGGGCCCCAGGTGTTGTGGGGGGCCCTCAGTCTCTCATCATCATCATCATCATCATCATCATCAAGGAAGGAGCGGGGACACACAGGACTCTATTTGGCCCACCTTGCCATTTATTTTGGTTTCAAACCCTTCGACAACCGTCCAGTCCTCCAGCGGGAGCGGTGTTTCTTACAGACGTGGGGGTCGAAGTTCAACCACTGCCCGGACTCCACTCGTGTGCGTTAGAAGTAGAAACCGTCCACGGGACTCCGATGTAAGAAAGGATAAACAAGTATTTTATCCCACAGCTTGCAGTATCTTCTTACAGGGATACTCAAGGTTACGTTCTCCTCAACCAGCAAAACTGTCCCACGGTAAGAAACACGTGTGGCTCGGCTCGATTGCTGCTTGAGACTCCTCCCACAAAACAAAAATGGCCTCTCCCGCGTTCCCTCTTCCGTGTACCCACAAGACCTCTCTCTTAAAGCGACAGTACACGTATATGACGGTCGTTGTAAAACATACATAAAAGTAAATAATGACATAAAATAAAATGTAGTAAACACAAATAACAGCACACAGACAGGATTTGGTGATATTTCATACTCAAACAAAATAAAATAAAAACATTAATTTTAACCTGGTTACACAAGGCAAACATGTTAATTCATGTTTCTACCAGCTCAAGATAACCTCTAAAATTAGGTAATTTTTTATCAATTACTGATCTACAAAAATGTGTATATGCTTTTATCTATTCTCAGCTTGATTCTCGCAACACACTTTACTCAGGTATCAGCCAGGGCTCCCTCCGCTGTCTCCAGTTGGTACAAAACACTGCTGCTTGACTCATTACCGGGACAAAGAGGCATGATCACATCGCCTCTATGCTTCCCTCCCTATACTGGCTCCCTGTTAGATTTTGAATTGATTCTAAAATTTGAATGCTCACTTTTAAGGTTTTAAGTGGTCTCGCTCCTAAATACATCTCTGATTTATTGACCTGGTTTGTGCCCTCTCGACCATTAAGATCCACAATTGGAAGAGTCCGCGGTGGTGTAGCGGTCTAAGCATCGGCTTTGTGTTGATGCAGTTGTCTACTGGGGACCGGGGTTCGAGCCCCGGTCTCGTCAGATCCAACTATCACCGGACTCGATGAAGCAGCAATAATTGGCGACGCTGGCTTTGGAAGGGGGGCGGAGTCGGCTTGTGTTCATCGCATGAATGCGTCTCTGTGTGTGTCGGGAAAAGCAGTGGTTCGGCCTGGAGTCGCCTTGTCACAAAAGCAGGGAGGCGTCTCCTCCGAGACTGCCGGCGGGAGAGATGCAGTTGGTGAACGCATGCAGTACGAGAGTGGGTGTTTGAATTGAAATAGGGGTCAGTTGGCCACCAAATTGGGAGAAAAAAGGGAAAAAATCAGAAATAAATAATAAATAAAAAAAGATCCACAATTGGAGCCCTGCTGGCTATTCCCAGGTGACAGTTTGTCACAAAGGGTGATGGGGCTTTTGCTGTTAGAGCCTCTACCCTGTGGAACTCTCTGCCTACTGAACTCAGACACATTATGTCTCAAGCTTATTTTAAATATCTTAAAAGGTTTCTCTTTGTGAAAGCTTTTGGAAACGTTTGATATTTGTTTTTATTTCTATATGTTTTTATTTCTATTCCTACTTATTTGGTCTTATTCATTTGTTGTCTTTACTTCCTCTGTGCTCATGTCATCGGTCTTATTCTAATTTTGCTTTGTCTGGTTTTATTTCTTCTATAAAGCACTTTGTAACATTGTTATGAAAAGTGCTATATAAATACAGTTTATTATTATTATTGTTATTATTATTATTGTCCCTACTACCCTCCTGAAGGATGTCTTTGACATAGCCGGACCCAACATCCTCTCCATTAGCAACAGCTCCCTGGCCACTAGTACCATTCCAACCTATTTCAAGCATGCAGTGGTCCATCCCCTCCGGAAAAAACCCCCAACTTAGACCCTACCTTACCTTTATAAACTACAGACCTATTTCTAAACTTCCATTCCTTTCAAAGTGTAAATGTACAATATAAATGGAAATGACTGTCCCTCCATAGTTTGGTAATCCCCCGCCCCCTCCCACCAAACCCTCACCCATGCCGATGGAGAAAAAGTTTAAAAATAAACATTGATTACAGTAATAACAGTTATAAGATGAATCTAAAACTACAAAATACAAATAAAATAGGTTAGAAAGCTTTACATCAACAAGATGCATTCAATTATCTCATAAGTACCAAGTTCAGGAACATGAAGTACAAAGCACCGTGTACAAATGAACTATTAGTAGTAATTTCTATTTACATAAGTCATTCTTCATGATGTCATACATTTTAATGATTGGGAAAAATATATCCCATGTGCCATACATATAGTAGTCTACACTGCATCCAATTAAAATTAAGACACATAATTGAAAATAATACAAGTGGTCTTAATCATAGGGAAGCACTGTTAGTTGGTCAAAATAAGATAAGAGGGGCTGCCAGGTAGAATAAAATGTCTGGGCTGACCTGTGGGTTGCAAATTTGATTTTTTTCTAGTTTAAGGAATATTATCATGTCCTCTATCAGGGATGATGACGACAGGAGTGCAGGGGACTTCCAAATAAATAGTATCATTCTGCGAGAAAGAAAAGAACTGAAAGTGATCGTGTTTAGCTGCATCGATGTGAAGTTTTCAACCAAATCTGGCACTCCAAAAATAACTGTCCTTGCACCAAATAGGACCTCCACTCCAATGACTTCAGATTGTTTTAAAAAAAAGGAGGACCAGAAACATCAATTTTGGGTATGATCAGAACATATGTGTTAGGTCAGCAGGGGATTATGCACATCGGTCACATTTGTCATCTACTTCAGGGTAAATTAAATTTAGATAGGTTAATTCGATGTAGAACCTTGTACTGGATTAGACTCAGACGGGCACAGGAGGAAGAGGAGTTGACACATGCAATAGCCCTCTCCCACCAGTCATCGTCAAGCTCTGTACCCAACTCTTTCTCCCAGGCACACTTAATATTGCTAAGATTATGGTCTTTGAAAGATATAATTTGGTTATAAATCCATGAGATAAGTCTTCTAGGTGTGAGAGGAGTTTCAAGGAGTGTGTCAATGCCAGATTTGGGTGGTGATATTGGAAATTGTGGGTTTGTAAGAATTGGCATATTTGAAAATATCAAAAAAGGTTTGAGCCGGGCAGGTTAAATTTAGCAGATAGGGTCTCAAACTTAGCAAAGGTACCACAATATAAAGGTAGCTAAAATATTTCAGTCCCCTAGTGAAAACATTTGAAAAAAATAATTAGGGTACCCATTGGGACCTGGGGATTTACCATTTTGTATACTTTGAATAAAGATTACCACGTCCTACAGTAAGAAAGGTTTGTCTAACTCCAGACTTAATTCTGTACAAATAGTAGGAGTTTCTAAGTTATTAAGAACATTATTCATGTTTGTTATGTCACTAGGGGCTTCTGATGTATACATGCTGGAGTAGTAAGATGAAAATGTATTATTAATGATAGCAGAGTCTTGACGTTACATTTTGAGAGGAGCCCACAATTTGGGAAATCATGCGTGATAAGGATTTACATTTTATTTGATGAGCAAGGAGCTGACTTGCCTTGCCTCTATATTCATAAAAAGTACGAGTATGGAGCAACAGTTGTTCTGATTTGGCAGTAAGATAGTAAGTTGAGTTCTGTCTGGAGGCCCAATCCCTTTTTATATAACTCTGGAGTAGGTGTCTCTGAGTATCGTCGATTCAGGTCTAAAATGGATGGCGTCTCGAAAATGTCGTCGCTCATAACTTCCATCAGCAGCTTGTTAGATGGGACTGTTGGTCTAAGCCCCTCCCCTAGTGTTGTGTGTGAATGGTACGCCCCAGTAGGAAATATGGATTGGGATGTTACGTTATATTCTTGCAACTACAATAAAGCAGTTATGTGTTGTACATACGCTGCGGTCTCCGTTGTGATTATTTACACAAACATGGTGTCAGAAGTGGGAGACTTGAATGTAAATGTGTGCAAAGTTGACGTGCTCCACAGCAGCATCAGTGAAATTGCCAGCGAGAAGAGAAAAGGGAAAATAGTTGGAAAGGAAATACCACGCTAGCAGTCCGCTAAGTAGGCTAACAATAATAGCATCATCATAGCGTCAAGCATCCTGCCACCTGAGGAGATGAAAATGACGGGCAATCTCACAATTAATTGGGACAGTTTTAGAGCGGAGCTTGAAGACTATATACTGGCATCGGGACTGAAGGACAAACCAGCTGAGGTGCAGGCAGCAACCTTGCGGAGAGTGATGGACAGGGAATGCCGTCATATATATAAACACAACTTGGACATTACAGTGGAGCAGGAGAAAGACACAGAACCCAGATAGCATCCGGATGTGGGCCACTTCAGGCAATGATGCGGCACTGATGACCTTCTGGCCCTGACAAAATGGATGTGAGCCTGAATTGGCACATATGTATAATAGCAATATGGTCCAAATATGCCAAATCAAATGTGGGCCTTTTTTTGGCAAAGATGCGGTGCTCTTGGCAACATGTAATCTGGATGTGATCCTGAAGTGGCCCGTGTGGTAAATGGTGAATATAGCCCAAATATCACAAAACAAATATGGGCCACCTTTGGCAAATTTGTGGCAATGCGGCATTGCTATGGTTTGGTTCTGGCTCAGATCTGGCAAACAGGAGCAGACCGCCCAAGTGCCATCATTCCACGCGGTATGTGGGCCGGATGAAGTGCCGGGTGTGGGACGGGTCCGGGCCACAGCAATTTTGCTATCTGGGAAGTGATTCTCAATGCTTTGGAGAGCTATTTCAAGTCAATGATGAATGTCATATTTGAGCGATACATCTTTGGAAACTGCAAGCAAGATGAAGGTGAGCCTATCAATGCATTTATAACTATACTATGGGAAAAGGCGGCTTCCTGTGAGTATGGAGAACCAAAAGAGGAAGTGATAAGAGACAGAGTGGTGCTTGGTGTCAGTGATGAGAGTGTGGGGGGTCACCTGCTTAGAGAAAAAGACCTCACACTGAAATCAGGCATAGAAATATGCTGGGCTGCGGAGATGACCGAGATAAGGATAAAAACAATGACACAGGACAGGTCGCTGGAGAGTTTGCATGCAACAGACAGAAGGCGGCAGCAAGCCGCACCCAAGCATCGGAGTCAGATGCAGGGTCCAAGTGATCGCATTACGTGCAAATATTGTGGCAATATGCACAGGCGCTGACATGAAGTTTGCCTAGTGTATGGCAAAAATTGCTGCCATTGTGGAACAGCAAATCATTTTGCTAAAGTGTGCATGAAGAGGAGCCAATCCACATGACAACTGAATACAGCAGACACAGTGGCCCACAAGGACGTGGGCTGGACCAACACAGAAGCCCACATCTACTCAGCTGAGAATATAGGAGCAGTTCAAGGACAGGGAAAAAATGGTTTGCCAACATAAAAATGAATAATGGGTCTCAGAGATGTCAGATAGCGTCAGGGGCAACCTGTAATGTAATGAGTCTGAAAGATAAGAGGAGACTGGCACCTGAAGTGAAGCTATTACTGAATCAAACTAGGTTGGTACTGTACTCAGGCGAAACAATGCACTCTATTGGGATATTCAGCACAAAGTGTGTTGTGAGGCGCAAAACACACAAACTGGACTTTGAGATAGTGAGAAGCAATCAGAGATCCCTGTTGTCAGGCTCAACCAGTGAGCGACTAGAGTTAATGCATTTCACTACCCCTGAGGAGCTTCGTAAGGTAAAGCATAGCAGCACAGAGCCACTAACCAAGCGGCAGCTTCTCAATACCTGTGATGATGTCTTCAATGGCCCAATTGAATCGCTCCCAGGGAATGTTCATTTTGAGCTAAACAGTAAAGTAGCCCCAGTACAGGTGTTTCCACGTAATGTTCAGGTGGCACTTAGAAATGCAGTTAAGGCCCAGTTAAGTCAAGTTAAGTTGCAGTTAAGGTTAAGTTAAGTTAAGGTGTGAATGGTACACCCCAGCAGGAAATAGGGATTGGGATGTTACGTTATATTCTTGCGACTACAATAAAGCAGTTATGCGTTGTACATACACTGCGGTCTCCGTTGTGATTATTTATACAAACAGAGTTCGGAGACAAACTTAATGGACGTTAGTCCGGCACTTTCAAGCACACCAACAATATGGAGGTTTTGACGCCGAGAGCGATTCTCCAAGTCATCCACTTTAGCCTTAAGGTAAGAATTTTCAGTCGCTAACTCAGTGAGAGCTGCCTCCATTGATGTTATCCTGTCACTGTGATGTAAGGCAAGCGTCAATGGTAGTGAGGGTTCACCCGTGGTTGTATGAAGTAAGATGGATTGCATCAAGTGAAGCTTGAATTGGAGACAGAGCAGTTGTCAGTTCAGTTGAGAGGCTTGTTCTGAGCTTGCTGAATGTGGAGATTAGAAGGGAGGCTGAAACAGGTTCCATATTGGCAGCCATGTTTCCCAAACTTTTCGAGAGAAATCTGTAGTGCTTGAAATCTCAGGAATTGACTTCTTCGGTTGTCCCCCCCCCCCCCCCCATAGGTCCATCTGTAATAGTTCGAGTGGTAATTGTGTTAGACAAGTGTGGGATCAAATAAAACAAGATTTTTTTTTCTAAGTAAAAAAATGTAATTTGTTCAGGAGTAACTCCTTGCACATCTACTCTGTCCTATATCCAGGCCGAAAGTCGAAAGCCAGTTTTTTCCAGCTTCATACTATTGCAAACATCAAGCCATTTCTCCTTTTTTAAAGATCTCAAGAAAGTCATCCACACTTTTTTATCCTCCCGCTTGGACTACTGCAACTCCATGTAGATTTGGATTAGTCAGTTGTCCCCATCCTGCCTGCGACTGGTCCAGAATGCTGCAGCCAGTCTCTTGACAGGTACCCGGAAAAAGGACCATGTTATGCCTATACTGGCCTCTCTCCACTGGCTGTCTGTGCGGTTCAGAATTGATTTTAATGTTCTCCTGTTTTGTTTTGTTTTTTTCCTATAAATCCCTATGTGGGCTAGTCCCCTCCTATATCACAGACCTTTTAACCCTCTATTCCACCACCAGGTCCCTCAGGGTGGCTGACTTTGGATTCCTGGCTGTTCCGTGATCTAAACTTGAGCTAAGGGGTGACCGCTCCTTTGTGGTTGCAGCCACTAGACTGTGGAACAGAATTCCCCTCCACATCAGATCTGCCCCCTTTGGCAACAGGCATGGGTGCAAGTCCATGAATACTGGGAGGGCATCCTGTGCTTTATTTGTGCCCCCATCCATAGGGTTAGTGGTTGTGTCAGGAAGGGCATCCGATATAAAATGTTGCCAAATCGGTATGCGGATTTACAAGACCATACCAGATCAGTCGAGGCCCAGGTTAACAACAATCACATTGGTGCTGTGCCCTCACAGGGTACTGGTGGAAACTATAAATTCTGCTGTAGTAACCCCTGAGAAACAGGGAACAAGCTGAAAGAAGAAAAATAAGATCAGCTCCGCCCCCTCCATCAACTCGTTTAAGTCCTGGCTCAAAACTTACTTTTATTCGCTAGCATTTAAATCCTCCTGATGTGGCTGATTTCTCTGGCTTTTGCCCATGATGTGTTGTTTATTCATGCCTATGAGCTATGAGCCTTGTTGTTTATGTTGGTGTTTCTTGTTATCTGTGTTGTAGCTACCTGCTCTGGTCTGTACAGCACTTTGGTCAACATTAGTTGTTTTTAAATGTGCTTTATATATACATTTGACTTGACCTCAATGGAAAAGGTTGCCTTTTTTTTCAATAAATAACCATTTCCCCGACTCTATGGACACACACGCAGTGTGGTGTTAGTTCTGAATGTGCCAGGCTTGTAAGGTTCATGTAAAGGGAAATATGGAGTGGCTAGACACCTGCCTACAGTAAGCAGACGTAGTCAGAGTAATAAGTCCTGAGAAAACAGACATGAAGCCTACATAATGTTTCAGTGAAGCGCTTTATTGGCAAACAAAAGCAATACACAGAATAAATTCAGTGAATATGATGTACTATTGTACAAGGTACTTTTATTTCTTATAATTATATTATTTAATTTGATAAATGTACAATTCTGCCTGCATATTTCTCCCTTCTCCGGCTGCGAGAATATGGAACATCAAATCTTACTTTATTCAGACACATAGGTAGGTCCATATTAAAAACAACAACAACAACAAAGAAGTACAACACAGGATAACAACACAAAAATATAGCTAAAAACAGTTCACAAGTCCACAATGATTAAAACCTATACAGACATTTGTTCCAATATTTCCAGAAACAAGACCTTGTTTGTGTTGGCTCCATTAACAGCATTATAATTACATTCTTAGAATCAATTAATCAACACATAAATTTGTACATAAAATTCCTCAACACAGCATGAAAAGTGGGAACATTACTAGTCACAAACATATGACTTGCACTTGTCCATCTTGGAAGCTTGAGCAAGATTCTGAATGCATCATCATATGCTACCTGCAGCTTTTTCATTTTTGCTTGGCTATAATTGCACCACAAGTGGGCTGTAAAGAGCGGGGTACAGTAGGCCCTAAAAAGAGCAGTTTTAACATCACCTGTACACATGAAATTTGCGTGCCAGCACATTGGCTTGTGCATACAGTTTACAACACTGGCACCGCACGTCGTCATCATCATCACATAGATCATTCCTGATGATGTGACCCAGATATCTTACTTTGTTCACTGCATTTAGTGCTTGGTCCGCCGAGAAGAATGAAGGAAAATTTTGCCTCTGATCCTCCTTGGTTTTAGCAATCACGACGACACTCTTTTTAGAGTTCAATTTTTCATGCTGCACACCATAACTTGAGCAGACTCTGAACAGTTGCTGTAAGCCAGCACTATGACGGGACAGTATGACTAAATCATCATCATACATCAGATGGTTAATAAGACTAGAAGACACATAAATACTGTAGTGCTATGTCTTCTATATTTACTAACAACTTCCTTCAGTGCATATATGCACAAATATGTGCCGTGTTTATTTCTAAAGCCAAATTGATTGTCAGTAGTTGATATATTCTTGAAGTCTGTCCAAGAGAATTCGTTCTAATACTTGGGAAAGTATGCTAGCCAGAGCATCCGTCCATCCATTCTCCAAACCGCTCATCCTGCTCTCATGGTCGCGGGGATGCTGGAGCCTATCCCAGCAGTCATTGGACCGCAGGTGGGAGAAAAATTGGCCTATAATTTTCTATGTTGGATATTTTACAGGAACAAATCAAACAAGTAGTTTGTTCAAAAAAAATTTGAGGAACAAATCACACACATTGGTTGAGCGAGGAGCGCACTATTTCCTTCTAAAATACAGGACGAGTCTGTACTTTGAGAGACAGTTGGCAATATTAACAAACACGAAACCGTCCAGACCCACGATGCACCCGCCAGGTGTGCTGTCGATTTGGTGAACAGCTGTCGAGAAAGTCGAAGGACAGACCAGACAGACAGACATACACCTTTCATTTTTGTTTAGATTTGTATTATTTCGATGAATTTTGAAATGTATATAGTTAATATATTGTAATGTGCATGGATAAGAAGACACGTTGGCCGCTGGCCAGCGGGTCTGGTCGTTTAGTCGAGCGGTTAGCGATGTCCCCCGCGGTGCGGGCGGTACGGGTTCGGTTCCCGCCCGCGGCAGTTCCTGTGGTTGCGTTGCCCCTCGAATTCGCTACAATATCAAAGTCTAACGAGCGCGTGTTTAGAAAGCGTTTAGGTGTTTTTGGTTTCCATCACTCGCGCATCTCACGCAACGCTTCCATTTTATTAAACGTGTCAGTCCACACCGGCCCCGCGCTTTTTGTCGTGTTTAGTGAAGTGTAATCTGCAAAGACGGCTGTTTAAGTCACACAAATACCCCGCTGTATATGTGTTTTGAACTTATTAACCGCGTCCACACTGGTCAAGGCTCCCAGTCTGTGAGCTTGCCGGTTTCACTACAGGCAGATTTCCCTCCCTCGCTACGGTGGGCGTGGGATTAAAATCAATCAATTTTGGTTCAGTAGATCTGTAGTAAAGTAAAGAATGCTGCCAGTCAGTCAGCCTGGTGAAGGCTGGTCAGCCGGCCGCTGTCCACTCAGCTCCCCAGGGGCTGCTGCTAACAGACAGCAGAGACGGGCAGAGACGTCCAAACGCAGACAGTAGAGTCAGTGTGGACTGGATGACAGAGTGCTTACGCGCCGATCACGTCTCGCTTCCATCTCGCTTCCAATCGGTCTTTCGGACTTGGGCCGTTTCCAACGGCAACGCGACGCCGGGCGCCATCTTCCAAGGATCAGAGGCATTGTTTACGTTTGCATTGTGGAGTTAGAAAACAACGAGACAGGAGACGTGAGAGTAGACTTAGTCGAGGTAGTTTACTAGCTCCAACTTTGCATGTCATACATTCGACAACGACACTGAACTGTGAACCGGAAGCGGAAGTGCATTATCTGACCCCTCGCCTCTTCCCTTAAAGGTACACCGTTCTCTTAGGTGAATGTCTCTAGTTATATAGATGTGGGTCACCACACAGGCCCCCCCAGAATTCACCTACACAAAACAATTCAAAACAGCAAAAGCGCAAGTCATGAACATAGAAATAGACTCTACAACAGAACAGTCAATGACATAGTGCAAAGTCACGGGGAAAACAGGTGACGAGTCGGGGGGCGGACCCTGCGGCCATAATGGCTGCGCTTCACAGGAGGGGAAACAGATGGGGCCGAAACCCGGGCCATAGGCGGGGCCGAAGCAGGAACAGAGGCAGGTGCCGGGGCCGACCTAGGAGGGCGTCCCCGCATTGGCTCCCCAATGTCCAAGTGAGCGGGCTTGAGACGGTCTATAGCGACCCGCTCCGGCCTGCCCCCCATGTCCACCACAAAGTTCTTGTCCCCCGCCTCCAGGACGCGGAAGGGCCCGTCGTATGGGGGCTGCAGCGGGGACCGATGGCTGTCGTGCCTAATGAAGACGTACCTCGCCGATGGCAGATCCTTGGGGACGTAGGACCGGGGGAGGCAGTGTTGAGACATCGGAACGGGAGCGAAGGCACCGGCAGCGCTCCGGGACGCACTGAGGTGAGAGGCGGCCGACTAGGGAGCCGTAGCATCCGGAAGAAACTCCCCCGGAACCCGCAGGGGCTGGCCATACACCAGCTCAGCGGAGGAGGTCTGGAGGTCTTCCTTCGGGGCCGAACGCAGGCCGAGCATGACCCACGGGAGCCGGTCCATCCAGTCGCAGCCAGTGAGGCTTGCCCGCAGAGCGGCTTTCATGTCCCGATGGAACCGCTCACAAAGTCCGTTGCTCTGCGGGTTGTACGCCGTAGTGCGGTGGATCTTCACCCCCAGGTGCTCAGCGACCGCCGTCCAGAGCTCCGAGGTAAACTGGGAGCCCCGGTCGCTCGTGATGTCACCCGGCGTGCCGAAACGGGCCACCCAGCAGCCGATGAACGCCCGTGCTACCTCTGCTGCCGTCGTGGAGGACAAGGGAATAGCCTCTGGCCACCTGGTGGCCCTGTCCACAATAGTGAGGAGGAACGTATAACCACGGGAGGGGGGCAGGGGACCCACCAGGTCAACATTGACGTGGTCAAACCGCCTCTCTGGAACCACAAACGGCGCCAAAGGGGCCTTGGTATGGCGGTGCACCTTGGCGCGTTGGCACGCCACACACGAGCCGGCCCAGGCTCTAACATCCTTACGGAGCCCCGGCTAAACGAACTTGACGCTCACCAGCTTGGTCGAGGCCTTCACTCCCGGGTGGGAAAGGCCGTGGACGGTGTCGAAAACTCGGCGCCGCCAGGAAGTAGGCACCAGGGGGCGCGGTTGACCGGTGGAGATGTCACAGAGGAGGGTGGTGTTGGCCGCGTCGAACGTCACGTCCTCCAGCCGTAGCGCCGTAGGGGTCGACCGGTAGTCTTGAACGGTCGCGTCCTTGGCTTGGTCCGCTGCCATAGCGGCGTAGTCGAGTCCCAAGTGAACGGCGTTAACAACCGCCCGTGAAAGGCAGTCGGCGACGAAGTTATCCTTGCCCGACACGTGTTGTATGTCCGTGGTAAACTCGGAAACCGCCGCGAGATGGCGCTGCTGACGCCCAGACCACGGTTCTGAGGTTTTGGCCATACAGAACGTCAGCGGTTTGTGGTCCACGAAAGCGGTGAACTGTCGGCCCTCCAATAGGAACCTAAACGAGGAAGAGACCCAGTAGTTACCTATCAAAGGTGCTGTATTTGCGCTCGCTCTCACGAAGTTGTTTACTGAAGAACGCCAGCGGCTGCCAGCCCCCCCCCCACCCCACCCACTGCTCACACACGGCCCCCACGGCGTAGTCGGAGGCATCCGTTGTAAGGGCTATGGGGGCGGCAGGCGACGGGTGAGCTAGCAGCGCAGCGTTGGCCAGCGCGGTCTTGGCGGCCACAAAAGCCTCGTCCATCCCCGAAGACCAGTCCAGCTCATCCTTAGACTTCTTACCCCGCAGGGCCTCATACAGGGGACGCATGATGTGGGCGGCACGGGGCAGGAAACGGTTATAAAAGTTCACCATGCCCAGGAATTCCTGCAGCGACTGTACAGTGCGGGGGCGGGGGAACATGGTGACAGCCTCAACCCTGGCAGGGAGGGGAACGGCCCCCTGTGGAGTGATGTGGTGCCCGAGGAAGGTGATGGACGACTCCCCGAACTGACACTTAGCTGGGTTGATGATGAGGCCGTGTTCGCTGAGCCTGTCGAACAGCTGTCTGAGGTGCGTCATGTGTTCCTCCGCCGACGCGCTGGCCACGAGGATGTCGTCTAATTACACAAACAAAAATGGCATGTCGCGGAGCACAGAATCCATAAGGCGCTGAAACGTCTGCGCCGCCCCTTTAAGGCCGAAAGGCATACGTAAGAACTCAAAGAGCCCAAAGGGTGTGATGACAGCCGTTTTTGGGACATCCAGTGGGTGGACCGGCACTTAGTGATACCCCCGCACTAAGTCGATTTTGGGATAGATGGCAGCGCCCGCCAGGTGGGTAGAGAAATCTTGTATGTGCGGTATGGGGTACCGGTCGGGGGTCGTGGCATTGTTTAGGCGACGGTAGTCCCCGCACGGGCGCCAACCCCCGTCGGCCTTAGTAACCATGTGAAGAGGGGAAGCCCACGGGCTGTCAGAACGGCGGACAATGCCGAGGCGCTCCATAGTCGAAAACTCCTCCCTGGCTATTGCGAGCTTGGCCGAGTCGAGGCGTCGGGCCCGGGCGTAAACTGGGGGGCCCACTGTGGTGATATGATGTTCCACGCCGTGCTTGGCCACCGCCGAGGAGAAGGTGGGTGTGGTGAGCTCGGGGAAATTTGCGAGCAGGCGTTGGTATGGATCCCCGGTGGAGAGTGTGTTAGCGAGGCACAGCGCTCCAGCCCCCCCAAGCGTGCAGGGGTATGACGCAAAAGAGACGGCATCAATCACGCGATAGTTTTTAACATCCACCAGCAGGTTGAAAGCACAGAGGAAATCCGCACCTAGGAGCGGGGTGGATACAGCAGCCATCACAAAGTCCCAGCCGAAACGTCGGCCGCCAAAACACACGTCCACATGTCTGATACCGTACGTCCGAATGGACGTGCCGTTGGCGGCGTCCATCTGGGGGCCGTGACTGTCGGTCATCGTGTCCACAGCTTGTGCTGGTAGTATGCTGCGTTGAGCGCCAGAGTCAACCAGCAGCCGCCGGCCCGACAAGGAGTCTCTGATGAACAACAGCTTGCAGTCACGGCCGGCGCCCATAGCCGTTAACGAGCGCCGGCCTTGGCGTTTCCCTGAACCCTGTAACTGCAGGGTTTGCGACACTGTTTTGCTTTTGCTCCAAACCTGGCATGGTAATAACAGAGCCCGTCGTCAGTTTGGCGGCGGGCTGTCACCGCAGCCGCGGTGTCCATATAGTCGTACACAGGTGGTGGTGGGGCGGTCTGGTGGGGTAGCAGGGCATGCACAAACTGTTGCCGGTTGGCCAGGAAAACCCTGTCTGCTTCAGCAGCCAGAGAACGGTAGTCCTTGGAGGCGGCGAGAGGAGAACTGGCCAGTGCTGTGCGTACAGGTGCGGGGAGCTGCCTCAGAAAAATGTGTGTGAAAAGAAAGGCCGGATCAGCCGATCCCAGCACAGACAGCAATTTTTCCATTAACTCAGACGGTTTGCCGTCGCCGAGGCCATTCGGGGACAGTAAACGGTCTGCCTTCTCCAGCTCCGACAGCTCAAATAGCTTCAGGAGGAATGTCTTTATAGCATCGTACTTGCCAGCAGCTGGCGGAGCTTCCAGCAGTGTCATTGCTCGCGCCGTTGTCGATGCGTCTAACGCCGCCACTACGTGGAAGTACTGCGTTGCATCCTGCGTTATCCCTCTCAGCTGGAACTGGGCTTCCACATGTTGAAACCACGGCCGTGGATTATGCTGCCAAAAGTCGGGTAGCTTCACAGTAGCGGTGTAAATGCTAGCGTTAGCAACAGCCATGTTGTTAGCACCGGCGTCTTCGTTGTCAGACATACTCGTATTAGTAGTTCGATCACGTCGGGGTCACCAATGTGGAGTTAGAAAACAACGAGACAGGAGACGTGAGAGTAGACGTAGTCGAGGTGGTTTACTAGCTCCAACTTTGCATGTCATACATTCGACAACGACACTGAACTGTGAACCGGACGCGGAAGTGCATTATCTGACCCCTCGCCTCTTCCCTTAAAGGTACACAGTCCTCTTAGGTGAATGTCTCTAGTTATATAGATGTGGGTCACCACAGCATGAACGTTGCCTAACTAACGTTAACGCTATGAATCATTAATCGTTCGTATCATAGCGAGCTAAATCGATCATAGCTAAGTGAAATCGTATCCAAGTACAACGTTAGCCAGCGTTATCATCACCCATCTAACGCAGTTAGGCAACCAGTTTGACAGTTCTGTGCCTGTGAGACTGTACGGTAACATTGGCTTACCCACATCCGCCGTCCCACCCGCAGACACGGCCAAATGTGTCTGTAAGGACGCCCGACAAAGCCGGCGGTAACGCGGGGATTCGAATCGACGATCGCCGTGTTGGTAGGCAATGGAATAGACCGCTACGCTACCCGGACGCCCGGAAAAACATTTATTTATGTTATTTTTAAAATGTGATCCTGAAAAATAATCCCCGTTTCTAAAAATTGTATCGGTTATCTAATCATATTTTTTCCCATAATTGTATTGAAATACAGTTGTGTAAACTCCTAATAAGACACGTTAGCCCCTAGCTAACGGGTCTGACCCTTTAGCCGAGCGGTTAGTGATGTCGCCTTGTGGTGCAATACACCCCGTATCGAATCCCACACCGGGCAAGAAAATAACCGGTTACATTGGTGGCAGTGGTGGGATCCGGAAGTGTGCAGATCCTCAGAAGTCTCTTCGGAGCGCGGGAATAACAAAGCGCGAGGGCGCGCTTCCGGGGAGGGTGACGACTGTAAACTACTAATAAGACACGTTAGCCCCTAGTTAACGACGCTTGTCTTTTAGCCGAGCGGTTAGTGATGTCGCCTTGTGGTGCAGTACACCCTGTATCGAATCCCGCACGGGCAAGAAAATAATCAGTTACAGTTGCATTTATTTATTTGGATTATGTAACGCCAATACTGTATTCCGTTACTCCCCAAGCCTGGCAGTAGTTATAGTAATAGAGTTGCACAAAAGAGTGCGTTGCTACAGAAGTTGCTGCTCTACCAGAGCTGTTTATCTGTGTACATAGTTGTTGCTGAATGCAACTGCACATTTGGTTTGTTTCTGATTTTTTTTTATAGTAGTAGTATTTTGGAAGACAATTGAAACGTCCTTTCATAACAATTTTTATATAGGTTTGTATACCTTTTAACTTGATCTGTCATGATTGCATTTTATTTAGATGGAGTTTAAGGTCGTGGTTATGGTGTAGCCTATTAATCATATTTTCATTTTCTGTATGAATGTAAATGTAAAATGTGAAGTTTTCAGGTTTTAATAATAATAATATGCATAAATAATTGTTTGATTTACATATTCATACCAACATTTGCTCTCTGTGTGTTTATTTTTGGAGGGGGGGGGCACCTTACGCTTAGGGCGCCCAAATGACCAGCAGCGGCCCTGCAGAGGACAAGGTATTTATAGCCCAAGATTTGCTCAGTTGAAACTGCTGGCGATCTCTATCTCGCGGGCTTGCTTGCGTGTACACACCTACACACAGGAAAAGACATAGATGCGTGTATTTAGACGCACGCACGCACATACAAGAGTGTGCACACTTGCACATCCCTGTACATGCCCGCACACGTGTACATGTATGCGCAATCACACAAGTAAAAGAAATTAATGCGAACACGCGTTTGCCTGCCAATGTATCAATAAGTAATAAGTGTGCATTATTAAGTGTGTATTAATACACACTCCCAGTCATTGGAAGGGAATGAGCCGCCGCGGGGCCGCTCCTCTCTATCAAACCGCTCCTGACAGGAACCACAAACTCGAGCATTACTGCACCAAAAGACACGCCCAGCGGTGCGGAGTTCACGTTCAAACTGACGCACATGTTGACACAAGACCTGGAGGAGGGAAACTGTATTTCGTGTATTTATTCATAATTTATTTATTCATTCATTCATGTGTGTGTGTGTGTGTGGGGGGGTCTCTTTTGGCCAGGTGCCTCTGTGAACGCTGCTGGAGCACTGCTCCAGATCAGACCCCAGTGCAGTGCCCACTGGACCCTGCAAACCGATGGTCAAACAAGAACTTTGGCGGACAGGAAGAAACTGTTCACATCTTTAACGCGAGAGGTGAGGACTGATTCATGACGTATGACTACACAGATTCATGACAAAACACAGCGATATAGCCTAATACATATGATATATCGTGGCATTTTGATATAAAAAATACTGATATGATGCACTATGGGTACATGTACTCCTATAGCAGTGATGGAATGTAACGAATTACATTTCATGAGAATTTTTTGTACAGTAAAAAATCATAGTATACGTTTACTGTTTTTAGTTTAATAGCTGTTACAGAGCAAAAAAGGAAAGGCTAAATGAAGAATTGACTTGAATAAATCCGAAGTGTTAGGTGTTTGTTGTCGTCACACCCTGTGCTGCCCGTTAACGTTACAACATGAGCAGTTCCTACATTATGACTGTCGGTTGGGGGGGGGTCATTATTTTTTATCAGCCTGTCATACTATGAAGTGCAGAAGGCAGAGTCCATTCAAAACTCAAGTTTATCGGCTTCTTCATTTTACCAAATCTGTCAGATCTCCACAATGCGAATTCATGGTACAGTTTCTGAAGAGCATAGATTTGTTTGAGGAAGTTGTTCATCCACATTTTATTTAAAAAAAA
Source organism: Lampris incognitus (assembly GCF_029633865.1). NCBI lineage: Eukaryota > Metazoa > Chordata > Actinopteri > Lampriformes > Lampridae > Lampris > Lampris incognitus. The sequence goes on from NC_079211.1 coordinate 39,855,976, forward strand.
GTATTTATCTGTGCGCTGGTCTGAAAGAGACATAAAAAAAGGAAACAAGGAACCAGTTTCTGAGCTTCCGTTTCACTTTACTGAAGTCACAAAAGAGAAGAAACAGAGTCGAGTCTGCTCTGCTCCGGCTGAACTGCTGCACTGCACTGCAGAGCCTCTCCAGCAGCAGCCCTGTGTGGTGCGGACGAGAGAGGGGGCGGGCAGGGAAAGGAGGGTGGGGGGTGGGTCATGTACTATATGTGTCTGTGTTCATGTAGGCGTGCGTTCATATCTTTGGCAACACTTCAAAGACTTCAAGAGTCATCGTGGGTACGTTGAGCCCCGCGGCCTCAAGTAGAAAAAGAAGAAGAAGAAGCTGAACGCGCTTTAATAGCAATAAATTACAACACAGACGCTGTACATGATGTAGAAACGTTAACAGTAGGGTTACACGCGCTGAAGCAGCACAGGTCGACGTGACTGACAGCTGACGCCGAGTCAAAATCACAATACAGTTCACTTTTAACAGCGTTAATATGTACAAGATCATGTAACGACAGCACCGACAACACGACCGGGTCCTCTCTCACGCGCACAACCCAATTATATAGCTTAGTACAGGAGTATGCGTGCTCCTCTATCGCCGCCACGCACACTGCGGCAAACGCAGGCGTCTTACCCCCTCTAGCGGTGACACAGAATAAGACAAGTCTGTAGTGTAAATTTTCGATGTCGGCAGGTTCTGCTGCAATGTTTGCACACCCTTCACATGTGACGTTACTACTTTAGACCGGCGCAGGAGCTTCATTTTGGACCTTACTTGACGTTTGTTTTTAATCCAATGTTCATCTGTATTTTTACCCTTTTCTATTTACCTTTCTGCTGCTGCACGAATCCAATCCCCCTTCAGTGGTCACTGGAGATGATCAGTTTTACACGAATACCAACATACCGCCATCTGGAATAAACAGTCAGGAAAATGTCCCCTTTACAAAAAAAAAAAGTCCTTCATCCATTCTTTGTTCTCACATGGGTAGAAATACAAGAGTCCACACAGGCGACCCCCCCCACACACACACACATCGCTCCCTCCCTCAGCTCAGTGTTGACATTCAGCACAATGGGAACAGCAAAGCTCCGGCTGAGGAGGGGAGCTCAGAGCAGCTTTGGAAACCCTGTCTAATGTCACTAGTTGAGATTCACTGCCTCCGCAGCACTCTGCTCTGCATCCTCCCTCACTGTCACAGCAAGGGCCAGCAGGAGGGGACGCTGCATCACATTAACAATTGCAGAGGGAGATATGCTAAATTGTGAAGTTTACTGCTTTGGATGCACACGGAGAGGGAGACAAAGTGAGAAAGAAGGAGAGACGGCGAGAAAGTGAGAGGGACCTTACCTTCAGCTTCCCTCCCTATATTTCTTCTCCTCTTCTGTCTTTCCATTTTTTTCTTCTCACTTTTACTTTTCTACCTCTTGATCTGTTTCTTTCTATATTTTATTTTATTTTTTATATGGAAAACTCCAAGATGATGGATTTGACAGGTGACTGTCAGTCTTGATAAAGCACTGAACCTTCCTCTGAGTGACAATAAATAGTCTAAAAAAATCACTTGTGCACACACGCACACACACTTTACAGTACCGGGGGAGAAAGGTATAGATGGGAGCACCACTTTACACAACCAAATCTCTCCAGCTCCTTCACACATGAAACACACATTCATTTCTAACAGCTGCATAAACATGCTGTGTACATTATGCACTTAAATACATACATAAGAACTTAGGCACACACACACACCCACCATCATCCTCTCTGTGCTTTCAAGCTTATGATCATGAAATACGTGTTAAGCGACTTTGAAACTGGCTTCTGATCTTTTCTACCGTGGGTGAAGCTACGGTGCCGCCTGAAAATATTGTATCATACCAAGAAGCGCAAAGCAACACTGACTGGAAAATGGGCCGCAAAACATCACCAGGCTAACACAAGCACGTTGTTAATAAATCGGAGTGATGGTCTTTACATTACACTGCTAGCTTTTGTGGTTTAATAACTGGTGATTTCTAAGGGCGAGAGGACAGTAGTTTTACAACCCCGGGGGTGGGGGGTAACGGTAGCATCTTTAAATGCAGCTTCTCTTATTACAACAGTTGCACCTTAAGGGGGCGTTCTTTACCTCGACAGTGGTGCTACGATGCAGCGGCAGTCACCATGTGAGGGACAGCAGAGTACCGTCGGTGGCACCGACGTGCTCACGATTCTGATAAAGAAAGCCCTTGAGGATGTAACCTGCGTTGTGGGCTTAAAAATGCATGTCAACTATCTGTAAAGTTTCCTTTTTAGGTGTTAAACATGCATACAGGTAAATAAGAAACATGGGAAAATAAAGATCCCCAAGGAGCTAGTTGTCACAATCCTGTCACAGTGGCCAATAAAGTGAGGCTAGTTGCATTATGGGAATTAGCAGCAGAGTTGGAAACCATCTTGTTCCACCAAAAAAGCATGCTCGGATAAAAAAAAAGAAAAAAAAAAGTCATTTCATTGTCTGGTTTTATGTGGGTGGCTCACAGTCAAGAGTAACTTTTTTTTTTGCACATGTTTTTATGCCACCCTTGCCCCCTCTCCCCCTGCCCACCATCCATCCCTTTCCTCCCTGCCCTCCTTGGTGCCTTGCTTCCTAGCGGTGAGATGAGTAGGCGGTGGATGGCCCTGGGCTCGTGGATGTGGCGGGCACAATGGCCAGGTAATTAGAGGGAACGTAGCCCCTCTGCCCTCTGTGGGTCTCCACCAAGCTCCACTCCGGATTCCCCCGCTTGTCATGGGGCTCCAAGACCCTCACTGGGTCACCTGCCTGCAGCGACACCTCGTGGTTGCCCCTTGCAGCAAAGTCGTAGCCTGCAAAGACCTGGCGGAGAGAAGGGAGGTGGAGGAGAGGGGGGAGTAAGGGTGTGGAGTGGGGTTGAGAGGTAACAAGTCAATAATGGTGAATTCTGGGTTACGGAGGCAAATGTTGTGTGCTTGCACGTACATGTGCTCATGCACACGCACACACACACACACACACACACACACTATCATAATACACTTTGAAAAGGTCAAGTGGACTGGCTTCCTCTTGACATTCTGCATCTCATCACAACAAAAGCACACAGAGGAGCACAAACACGCACACACACACACTTTCCTAATGAGTGCAGCTGTGTATTAATATGATGGAGTGCCCGTGAAGTGCTAATAACTGTATTTAGCCTACTGGTCAGTGTCATTAACAAATTCCCTCATCTCAAGTCACCTCCGAGCTGAGGCCTCTAGAGCCATGACATTAGCTTTGCCCTGACACTCGTCTGTTAGCATATAATTAGCATTTTGTTGCATGGACATGAAAAAAGGGGCTACTGCTAATGGCTAAGAAGTGATTCAGGGCTCTGCATCAAGGCTACAGTGATAGTTTGTTTTCTTTTTCGAGAGTGGTAAGACTTCTTCTTACTAAACAGCTAACAAGTACCTCAGAGTAGTGTCATATGTTCATGAAAACGTCCCGAATGCGGGAGAGAGAGAGAAAGACAGAGACAGCACAAAACATTAATTCATTCATCCACCCATCATCCAAACCGCTTATCCTTACTCAGGGTCGCGGGGATGCTGGAGCCTATCCCAGCAGTCATTGGGTGGCAGGCGGGGAGACACCCTGGACAGGCCGCCAGTCTATCATAGGGCCCACACATTCACACCTAGGGACAATCTAGTACGGCCGGTTCACCTGACCTACATGACTGTGGAAGGAAATTGGAGCACCCGGAGGAAACCTGCACAGACACGGAGAACATGCTAACGCCACACCGAGGACAACCTGGGACAACCCCTAAGGTTGGACTACCCCGGGGCTCGAACCCAGGACCTTCTTAATGTGAGGCGACCACGCAAACCACTGTGCCACCGTGCTGCCCCAGAGAGAGCACAAAACAGACAGACAGAAAACCTGATGGGTGAATGGACAATTTGGCAGAGGGACAGCTAGCCAGACGGACTGCTGGGTAGGTATGTGGATCAACAGGATCCACTTAATGTAGAGGGAAACAGACTTAGGTCATGCAGAGGAGATGATAAAAAACATAAAATGAGGATGCAAGAGAGAGAGAGAGTTTGTGTGTGTGAGCATTTGTGATTGAATGTCACATGCAGTCATGATAAATGAATCAGTCCTTTCTATGAGCAGAAGCAGGGTCACAGGTGACAGGCGTGTTGAAGGTCTGCATGAAAAACTACCTCTCTAAGGTCACTGGAATAATCACTTTTACAGGCAAGATGGATGGATGTGCACACACACACGCGCACACACACACACACAAATCCTGTAAGCTCAAGAGCGTTCTCATTTTCCACAAACGTACACATTCAAACATTCACAATGTCATGTTCTCATCCTTGTTCGCACATGCGTACACTCACTCACGCTGTTACACGGGCCCTCTCTCTCAAGACACATGTCGTCACTCCCCCACATTCATGAGCATTGACACTCCGCTCCCTCTCGCGTTAGTCGTTTGCCTTGCAATTTATGCTTTCGCCTTCAGAGCTGTGTGGCATAAATTAACTCATGACACCAGGACAGTACCCCCCCGACAAGGTTAACAGCTAATTACTGTGCATCCATTAAACCTAACACACACACACACACACACACACACACACACACACACACACACACACACACACACACAGAGGATATACAAAGTCTACACACCCTTGTTAAAACAGCAGGGTTTTGTGACGTAAAAAAGAAGCTGTGGTGACTAAACACAAGAATGGTTAACATAATTCACATTCTATCATGGCTGTACACCATGTGTGTGTTCCTGTTAAAGAGTGGATTAAAGCGTGAGTTGATGATGTAATCGCACCGTGCGTGTTATAAAAATAAGTGAAGTGGCTTCGGCGAAAGGTACGCGCACACCAACTCTTGAGAGGATGCATCTGGACGCACTGGACCACTACACGCTCCGGCTGGTGGGCGGAGTCCACAGACATGTAGGTCAGGTGACTCGGCTGTACTTAATTGTCCCTGTGTGTGTGTGTGTGTGTGGCCGTGTGATGGCCTGGCGGCCTGTCCAGGGTGTCTTCCCTCCTGGCGCCCAATGACTGCTGGGATAGGCTCCAGCATCCCCGCAACCCTGAGTAAGGATAAGCGGTTGGATAATGAATGAATGAAAGTGCTGAGGTGTCTATGCCTTTCAGCGCCTCCATCAACCCTGTCAGCAGGGTTACTGCCCCATGCTGGCCACAGCTCAGCAAGTTACTTCCGACGCAAGTTACATGGACAAAATCAGACCAATCAAAATCATGTCTGGGCTAAGGGGTAGGGTGGCAAGATGGAAGCCTTTTCACAAAAAAAAAAAAAAAAAAAAAAAAACCCATGCCCAACTTGATTTTGCAATAACAAACATCCAGTCTCCCAAAATCATGTGGGAAAATGTGTTACGGTCTGATGAGACCAAGGTTGAACTTTTTGGCCATAATCCAAAAGGTATGTTTGGCACAAAAACAGCACACCACATCACCAAAAGAACACCACACCCATGGTGGTGGCAGCATCATGCTTTGCGGCTGCTTTCCTTCAGCTGGAAATGGGGCAAGGGTCAAGGTGGAGGGAATCAGGAATAGCTCTAAATACCAGTCGATTCTGATACAAAACCTTCAGGCATCTGCTGGAAGCAGAAGATGAAGAGGCATTTCACCTTTCAGCATGACAATGACCCAAAGCATACATCCAAATCAACAAAGGAATGGCTTCGTCAAACGAGGATCAAGGTTTTAGAATGGTCCGGCCAGAGCCCAAACCTGAATCCAACTGAACATCTGTTGGGTGACCTGGAGAGGGCTGTGCACAGGAGATGCTCTCGCAATTTGATGGATCTAGAATGATCTTCCCACAAGGAAAAGTGGGAAAATATTGCCAAGTCAAGATGTACCAAGCTGATAGACTCTTACCCAAAACTTACTGCGTGCTGTAATAAAATCAAAAGGCACTTCAACAAAGTATTAGTTCAGGGGTGTACACAGTTATGAAAGAAGATTATTGTATGTTTTTTTCATTTTATTTTTCCCTAAAAAGTTTCTGATTGCTTTTCATTTTATATGTATAGGTTTTCAACAAAGTCCTGGCATGATTTATCTTGGTTTATTTTTACATCACAAAAATCTGCCATTTCAGCAGGGCTGTGTAGACTTTTATATCCACCGTATCTCTCTCATATGCATTCTCAAGGACTCCTGCTCTCTCCGTCACTCACTCACTCACTCACTCACTCACTCACTCACTTGGATACGACTGTGTGTATGTGCAACCAAGAGAGTGATTGATTAATGTGTGAGGTGGAGAGCTATGAAATCAATCATTCAAGTGTTGGACACAGATCTCACACACAAACACACACACACACACACACTGAGGGTTGGGCTTGTGTCTTTGGGAATAAAGAAATTACAATTTAAAGGATGAAATAGTCAAATGATGCAGTATGCGGGTATACAGACTTTGAAACATGATGCTAGTTAACAGAAATAGAAAACAGGAAGCTGAAACCAGCATCACACCAACCCGTCCATTACGTCCTCCAATCCAAATGAACAATTCCAACAGTCGTACAAGGATAAAATGAATAGATAAGAAAATAATAATAACGGGCGTCTGGGTGGCGTAGCGGTCTATTCCATTGCCTACCAACACGGGAATGGGGATCGCCAGTTTGAATCCCTGTGTTACCTCCGGCTTGGTCAGGCGTTCCTTACAGACATAATTGGCCGTGTCTGCGGGTGGGAAGCCGGATGTGGGTGTGTGTCCTGGTTGCTGCAGTAGCGCCTCCTCTGGTTGGTCAGGGCGCCTTTTCAGCGGGGAGGGGGAACTGTGGGGAATAGCATGATCCTCCCTCGTGTAATGTCCCCCTGGCGCAACTCCTCACTGTCAGGTGAAAAGAAGCGGCTGGCGACTCCACATGTATCGGAGGAGGCATGTGGTAGTCTGCAGCCCTCCCCGGATCGGCAGAGGGGGTAGATCGGTGACCGGGACAGCTCAGAAGAGTGGGGTAATTGGTCAGATACAATTGGGAGAAAAAGGGGGACAAATCAAAAAAATAAAATAAATAAAGTACACGGTTTGACCGCTAACAGAAGGGGATCCTGTTGTTATTTCTATTGTTATTTATTTGTCTATGGTGAAAACCTACAGATTTCTGGGTTCCACAAACTCCCAGGACCTAAGGTGGGCATCCAACATAGACACAATCATCAAAAAGGCCCAGCAGAGGATGTACTTTCTCCGCCAGCTCAAGAAATTCAACCTGCCTCAGCAACTGCTGATTCAGTTCTACACTGCAATAATTCAGTCTGTCCTCTGCACATCCATCACTGTCTGATTTGGATCGGCCACCAAACAAGACAGGGACAGACTACAACGGACAGTTAGGGCTGCAGAGAAAATCCTTGGTGCCAACCTGTCCTCCCTTCAGGACTTATACAGCTCCAGACTCAGGAAATGGGCAGGCAACATCACTGCAGACCCATCACACCCTGGTCACAACCTGTTCCAACTCCTCCCCTCTGGTAGGCGCTACAGAGCACTGTATCCCAAAACAACCAGATATAAAAACAGTTTCTTTCCACGGGCTGTCATTCAAATTAACACTTAACACTGTCAATAAATCCAACCATTTGGTATATACTGTACTGTAAATTGTTTGTATACTGGTATGCCCTGTCATGTCCATCTACCTCAGGCATGTAGTATGTAAGTAACCTGCTAACATCTATTTCAGCATCTCTGATATATTCTCTGCACCATTGCACCTTATCACCTCTTATTTCACCTGTAGAAGTCAATCCTTGTGTATATATCTGAAGACTGTTGTGTTGTAGTGTTGTTATTCTATGTTAAGTACACTGAGAGAGCCACAAAGTCAAATCCCATGTATGTGCAAACCTACATGGCCAATAAACATAATTCTGATTTTTTTTCTTCAAACATTGGGATGCTTGCTGTAGTAGTTGTTTATTAACAAAAACCAGCAAGATGGAAATGTATGAAAAGGTGAGTTACAGCTGTAATTTTAATTTTTAATCAGTAAAGATAAATGTTAGTGGTGTGTAAATATAACTGATTTATTTACATTTCATAGCAACCTGGCATAGTTTTCCCCAGCAAAGATTATCTGCCTGCACCATGTAAAGATTTGCTCCCTACCGTAGAGTAAAAACAGCCTTCCCAAGCAGAGCACGGTGCGTATAGTGACGTGCCTGTGTGAAATCAGCTTAAACCCATTTACTCTCAAGCTGGATTTAAACCCCTTGGGTAAAAAAAACCTAAACATTTGACCATATGCTTATATTTAAAAATATGAGCATGTCCACAAGTTTGGGGGGGCATAATTGTATCATTAGTTAAGAAGACATGTGCTAACAATACTGACAGAATTTGTTTGATTTTGCAATCTACATGGCAACAAATTGACAAATAGCTGTTAGTGGATTATTCATAGGCCTCCTTGATGTGAGCCCGTTGGTCTGCATAGGAAGTTTTTTTTCTTTTTGCTTGCCTGCCACCACAGAGAAGCTGGTGTGCAGGGACCGCTATAGAAAAGGGTTTTATAGTCTTGCACTTCAAAAGGACGTGTGCCAACTAGGGTGACCAGATGCAAACAGTTCAAACACAGGGCAAACAGTAATATTTTACAGGACGACGTGAAAGAGATGTATGAGGTCCACCGCCCCCCTCCATTGAATCTGGCCAACTACCCCACTCTTACGAGCCGTCCTGGTCGCTGCTCCACCCCCTCTGCCGATCCGGGGAGGGCTGCAGACTACCACATGCCTACTCAGATACATGTGGATTCGCCAGCCGCTTCTTTTCACCGGACAGTGAGGAGTTTCACCAGGGGGGATGTAGCACGTGGGAGGATCACACTATTCCCTCCAGTTCCCCCTCCCCCTAAACAGGCACCCCGACCAACCAGAGGAGGCGCTAGTGCAGCGACCAGGACACATACCCACATCCGACTTCCCACCCGCAGACACGGCCAATTGTGTCTGTAGGGATGCCTGACCAAGCCAGAGATAACATGGGGATTCGAACCGGCGAGCCCCATGTTGGTAGGCAACGGAATAGACCGCCATGCCACCTGGCCGCCCGTTATTATACTTTGATTTAAAATGTGTTACACGGTCTCAATATGTGGGACAAAGGGTTAAAATGCTGTGCAGTGCAACGTAAAGTAGGACACCAGCTCAACCTAATGCCACCACAGGTAGCTGTGCACCAAAGCCTTCTCACTGAAGGACGGTCACCCCACTTGCGCCCGACCTGCTGTCTGAACCCATCCCACTGGTATGGAAAATCTATATACCAAATCTAATCATGTATGTAAAAATCTACTTTTGAAGGGTGAAAACATAAAGTCTTGCTCGTTTGATTTCCGCGGCCCATGCAACTCATTCCCATGTATTGATTTGTCATTGACCTGGAAGCAGGGCAGGCTCATGGTTGGCATCGATTTGCTTTCGGGGGTGTATGAGTGTCTTCTGAGCCCAGCACCGCCCACTGGCAGGAACTGGTGAGGTGAAGGGGGCGGGTCCTCGGTTGCCTGGTGATAGCGAACCAGTTTAGAGGAAGGGACATAACCTCTTGGACCTAGACACAAGGAAGAGATGCAGAAAATGTGGTGATTAGGACATTTAAATCGTATCGGTGTGGTGTGTGGTAAGCAACATATCATTTAATCAAAACACATTATATTTGTCACTTGTTTTTGCATTTTTCTCTCAGGGACCTTAAACTATGATATTGTTTTCAATGGACATCTTCAGTCTAAACTGACTGCAGGTATCCTCATCCTTATATAAAATACAGTGCCTAATGACCGAAACCAACGACCAGTTTCATATGCAAATATGGGTGTGACCTTTAACTAGAATTTCAAAACCCATGTGTACTATTCACAGAGGAATGGGGAATAGTTGCAATCACAGCATTGTAAGATGGCGACAGATGTACTCTTAGCCCCCCCCCCCCCACCCCCAGTTCAGGGATGGTCTTTCCCTCTTAACGTAGATGGCCTCTTTGACTCCCCGTTCAAACCATCATTCCTCCCTACCAAGGAAGTGCACATCCTCATCCCTGAAAGAGTGGCCACTGGCCTGTAGATGGTTGCAGACTGCGGAGTCCTGGCCTGACATGTTAGCTCTCCTGTGTTGTGCCATCCTCTTGGCCAGCATCTGTTTAGTTTAAACCGGTGGTGGTTCCGTATGTGGCGGGCGTGTCGGAAAAGCTGAGACGCGTATTTTCAAAACACCACGTCTCAGTCGCTTTCAAACCCCAAAACACGCTGCACCAGAGGTTGGTCCACCCTGAGGATCGGGTCCCCTGGCACAAACAGAGCAATATAGTGTACGCTGTTAAGTGCCAGGAGGATTGCCGTAACTTGTACATTGGGGAAACTAAACAGACGCTGGCCAAGAGGATGGCACAACACAGGAGAGCTAACACATCAGGCCAGGACTCCGTGGTCTACCCCCATCTACAGGCCAGTGGCCACTCTTTCAGGGATGAGGATGTGCACATCCTTGATAGGGAGGAACGCTGGCTTCTACAGGGAATCAAAGAGGCCATCTATATTAAGAGGGAACGACCATCCCTGAACCGAGGGGGGGGCTAAGAGTACACCTGTCGCCATCTTACAATGCTGTGACTGCAACTATTCCCCAACACTCTGTGAATAGTGCACATGGCAATTGAAACTGTAGTTAATGAGCACAACAATATTGGCACATGAAACTGGTCATTGGTTTCGGTCGTTATACATTTGCTGTGATTACAACAATCCCTAATCATCTGTGAGAAGTGCACATGGCCTTTGAAATTCTAGTTAAAGGTCACACCCACATTTGCATATGAAACTGGTCGTTGGTTTCGGTCGTTAGGCACTGTATTGTACTGTATTGTTTATTAGGGTGGGGATATCTGCAGTCAGTTTAGACTGAAGAGGTCACTTAGATGAGTGATGAAACGTATCTGTCAATAAACGTTGTATCCAGATGAACTGATTCAACCTTCTTTGATTACCAACACATGAAAAAACGTTACCTGGATTTGGCAGGTGACTGGTGATCAACCAATAGATGGCGCCACTACACTACTCTTTATAGAGGATGCACTGTGACGCCATAAAACTTTACTCAGAGGAGCCAGCAAGGGTGAGGAGACACTGCAATTCAAAACTATTTGTTGCACTCTTTGAGCATTAAGTGTGTCATTCTACACAAGATAGTGAACAGGAGATTGATTCCACCCTTCTTGTTCACATATCACATAACCAGGGCTATTGCTCCTTAAATAACAACCCCCTCTCTGGTGCTGTGGCTTTCACTGATGCTGTTATGATACCTGCTCTGCTTTGCACGCCTTGGCAGATGTCATTTAGATTTAATCACCCTGCAGTGCACGCCCCATCGACTGGACACATGCATGAAAGCAGTGAGACATTTGTAATGCTTCTGCATCAGTATAGCTCATGTTGCCAACAAGTTAGTCAGTGATGCTTAAGTGATCCAAACCATCTCATTTCAAACTACATGTTATAATAATACATAATATATTAATATGACCAGGCACGTCTTGTAATCTTTGTTGATGCTGATCCATGAAACTCAACTTTAGACATTTATTTATCAACCCGTTACTGCTCAATTGCTCTCTTGTCACCTTCATGAATATCTTATCCAACTAAGCTTGATAAAACAACTAGAGCAATAAGTTAGTGATCACTGGTTTTGAATGCCCTGCATCAACCACCCATCTTCTCCTCCAGTCAGCTTTTCTAGGTGACGTCCAACAGTTTTTCTTTATATGAATAGAGGGCAGAATTTAAAAAATACAGTGGGTCATTGGTTCTTACCTCCTGCATCAACAAGCCATCTCCTTTTATCTCCTTTGCTGTCAGTCTCGCTGATGATGGCTACCAGCTCCCCCCGCGCGAGACTCAGGTCTAGGTCCCGGCTGCCCACCACTGCGCTGGTCACCTGGTAGATCTTTCCAGAACCATGTTTCTGGGTCAGCTGCTTCAGACGGCGCTGAGAGGAGGGGCTCAAAGGCTGAAAGAAAAAAATGCAGAGTATGAACGGATCAGAACAGAATCAAATTAACAAAAAATATGAACCACTGTCCTTCTGAGAAAGACCTTAACAGTGGGACCCACGGACTATGCTGACAAATGTTATGACATCCAAATATGTTTGAAAAAAATCTTGATCTTTTTTTTTATATTTAGAAGGGTACAATGTTTACATCCTGATTTCATTGCTTCAGCTTGGCAAGGAAGCTACTGGGATGTTTTGTGTTTTTGTTATGATATGGGGACCCATTAACAGTGGCCCAAAACTCTGCAGTTCGTATTTTAAGTTAGATTAATCAACTAGACGGATGGGAAAAAGTAGCTGTTGAACGTTTTAAAGTACTAGCTACTGTGGCCTGTCAACAAAAATTAACGCAGGTCATGTAGAAATGTATTTACACTTGTCCTGCCACATGTGTAGTAAGTATTGGTATGAATGGTTTTGCAAATTGTTCAGCTGATGAATTCTGCCTGAGGGCCTAAAGGAACGTGACCCACTTTAAACATCGGACAGGAAGTCGAGCAGGAAATACAGGTAGCAGTCATACACATTAAAGTGGAAAGTTGGTTTAGAGTTCTTACGCTCGGGCTACACTGAACACATAACGTACTGAGCGAATGTGCCGTGGGATGTATTTTTTTACTGGCTGCACCGGGAGTGCCTTATGGCATAAGGTTGTGTGAGTCACGGACAAAACAAGACAGTGAGTTTTCAGAGTCACCAGGGAGCTAAGGTCAGTAAGCACTGATCACTCATCTTTTCTTTTTTGATTTACTTTTATCGTTTCCCTGTCATTCGGTCTGCTAGTTCAATCTCTCGCATAAGCCATTATCAAGACACAGGTAACAGGAAATAATAAGTAATAATAGAAACTCTCAAAACCAAACTGCCAATAAGCTAGTCATTTCCTGTACAGCGGTAGGTAGTATATTGAAAACAAAATAGACACTTTATGACCCATTTCTGTGTAAAAGGACAACGCACACCTCGCGTAATTTTTTTTAATGTTTGTAGAGTGGATCTGCGTGGCACACACACCACTTACGTGCCGCTCTCACGCCTGGTGTAGCCAGTTTCATTGATTATAGTGGAAACAGTGTTGCAGCAGCCGCTCGGTGAACGCTCCGCATACGTTACATGTTCAATGTAGCCAAGGGGTTAGAGGTCCCCACTGCAGAGGAGTGGTGAATATGAAAGCCACTTTATTTTGTCATTGTACGGTTACAACGAAAAGTGTTCTCTGCATGTAACCCATCCTATTGTATAGGAGCAGTGGGCAGCTGCAGCACCCGGGCACCAACTCCAGTTCTTCTTTCCATTACCTTGGTCAGGGGCACAGACAGGAGTATTTACCCTAACATGCATGACTGCCCCCCCCTTTTTTTTTCCTCCTCAATTGTACTTGGCCAATTACCCTATTTTCCGAGCTATCCCAGTCGCTGCTCCACCCTCTCTGCCAAGCCAGGGAGGGCTGCAGACTACCATATATGCTTCTCCCGATACATGTGCAGTCACCAGCCGCTTATTTTCACCTGACAGTGAGGAGTTGTGCCAGGGGGGGCGTAGCGCGTGGGAGGATCATGCTATTCCCCCTTCCCCCCTGAACAGGTGCCCTGACTGACCAGAGGAGGCGCTAGTGCAGTGACCGGGACACATACCCACATCTGGCTCCCCACCCACAGACACAGCCAACTGTGTCTGTAGGGACGCCCGGCCAAGCCGGAGGTAGTAACAAGGTAACATGGGGATTCGAACCAGCAATCCCCGGGTTGGTAGGCAATGGAATAGACCATTACACTACCCGGACACCCCAACATGCATGTCTTTTTGATGGTGGGAGGAAACCGGAGCACCTGGAGGAAACCCATGCAGACACGGGGAGAACATGCAAACTCCACACAGAAAGGACCTGGAACGGCCTGGGGTTTGAACCCAGGACCTTCTTGTTGTGAGGTAACAGTGCTAACCACTGGGCCACCGTAACACCCCTGTTTTTTTGTTTTTTTAATTAAATATGTGCTCAGTTATCACATACATAACATACACTTTTTCCATCAAAGGGACATGATTTGGGACACAAACAAATAAACTAGACTTGAATAAACACCATAAAAAATAAGAGAAAAAAGTAAAGTTCTCAAGTTGGTCCTAATTAGCCCCCTCATAATACTGACCGACTCTCTGGCGCAGCAGACTACTCCAATGTGACTGTCTTCTGAGGCATCATTACCATGTACCAGGTTAAATTTCTTGTTCATCTTGTTGTGCTGAATAAATGATTCTTACCAGGTGTCCAGTGACAGGTGATTTATCAGCTGTTCTTTTGACTGTTTGGTGATCAGCAGTCACCACCTCATTATTATCGACGCCTTGGTTGTCTAAGCTAATGATGTTTGATGTTCATTAAGGTTTTATATGAATAAAATGAGCATGGAAACAAGCATGAGAAATGCTCTTACACGCGTACACATTTCAAGACTTTCAATAAAGGACCCTTGTGTCAGGCAGGGCAAATGGGTACACTTCAATTAAAGTACTTTGGTGTGAGTACAGTATCGAGTGTGTTGTTATAGGATGGACCAGAATGTAAGCATACCTGTAAAAACGGACACATTCGCCAGCCTAGACAAGTGTGCACAAAACCCAAAATGTGTGCACACAGTCTACACCAAGTCTGTGATGTAACTTGAAATAAATAGAAAATCCGGTAACACTTTCTATGAAGCTTGCATCTATAACGCCTTATAAGCATCTATAATGCCCTATAAGCATCTATAACGCCCTATAAGCATAACACCCATACTTTCCTATAATGTGTATTACAATGACTAACGGCTATGGCTGAAGACTGTGAAATAGCACTGAAGTCTCATTATGCATCTCTACAAAACTTCAGCAAAACAAGTTGGCTATGATGCATTATAACATTTGACAGATAAACAAGCCAATGATGACATAGTTATAATGCATAAATCCATTTTAAATTGAAATAATGTATCATAAAGGATGTTATGAGGTGTTGTGAGGGCATATACATGGTTATAATGAATCTTACAATGACTTATAGCTACACTTATAGGGCGTTACAGATGCTTATAGGGCGTTACAGATGCAAGCTTCATAGAAAATGTTACCAAAAATCCTAAACAAAGGGATGGGTTTCCTTGTAAATATTAAATGTCTTCTTTTTCCCCCACACAAAATACTTAGAAGTATACCCACACATCCTTTCTTCAGCCACTGACCCCAACTGCCCTCCACAACCACATACTCTCCATTTCTACCTCAGTATCACCAAGCAACAAATCACCAGCCTAACAACAATAACAGAACACAACAACACCACAATGTAGGACTGTTTCAGCTCTAACAGTGCGAACCTGGACAATGGGGGCATTGAACGTCCCTTCCACACTCTGACACAGTGTCTCCAGTCTCCTTGCCCCTTCAAGCACAGCACACTCCGTCCACTCCCAGAATGCTCTGGGGTCCAAGGAACTGTGAGGCAGCTGACATGAAAAGGGAGAGAGATCAGGAGGGAAGGATAGCAAAGTTTTAGCAAATGTAATATTTACTTGCTTTACAAATGAAACCACTTATTGAAAGACTGTGGTGGTGCAACAGTGCAACGGCAACCCTTGGAATAGTTGTTCTATATCTCATACAGCGCATAGTGTTGTAATTACACATGTAGTTATGCGTTCTCGTGTAGCATAATATGTAGTGTTGTTGAATTGTACAACTATAATGTATGCATTGTACAACATTCGTGCATCATTTTGCAAATACCTCACAACACTTACAGTAGCTCCACAATAAAGGCCAGGTTTATGTGTAGGGATTGTGTGCCCTAAATAAGAGTTCATTTGTTAACTCTTGGATTACATGCACTGCAAAATTATACGGATGTAGCCATGTAGTGGCTATACCACAGTAATTGTAGTGTTGTCTACCTGTTGTGCAAAACTCTGAAACAGCTGCTCCATGTCTGAGGCCAGGTCTCTGTGCAGACAGGTGAACGTCCCCGACATGCTCCATATCATCTGGAGGGCCAGGCCATTGAACTGAGGCAGCTCATTAAGGAGCAACGTGTTGATGGTTCTACCATCAATACATGGAGAGGAGAGAATAGCAAAGGAAGGAGAGCAGCAGAGAAGAACAGAAGCGAAAAGCAAAGATCAGATTATACTGTAGTAGCACAGTGGAGCAGAAAAGAGGGATGGACATACTGGTGATGTGCAGGTAGACAACAAATCAGAACCACCCCCTCTGCACCTGTAAGTGTTGGCCACCGCCTGCTCCTCATAGCTTAGAGTGGATCTGGCCTCTATCAATTCAAAGTCAAGAAGCTTATCCAGTCTTTTTCGGATCAGGTTCCTGGGGCCTGCTAGAAGGTCACGGAGCATACACAGGGGTTTGTGGATTAGCGTACGCATCCTTTTCTCCTAAAAGCAGAGAGGGAGGGAGGTATGAAAAGACAGGTATATGAGTGATTTGGAAACTTTAAGCTCAACCATCCATCCACCCATCCATTATCCAAACCACTTATCCTGTGCTCAGGGTCGCAGGGATGCTGGAGCCTATCCCAGCAGTCATTGGGCGGCAGGCGAGGAGACACCCTGGACAGGCCGCCAGGCCATCACAGGGCCGAGACACACACATTCATACCTAGGGACAATTTAGTATGGCCAAATCATCTGACCTGCGTGTCTTTGGACTGTGGGAGGAAACATCAATAATAATTTACAAAATTGAAAACAAAACCTGTCATCAATGTCTCTGAGAAGAATTTTATTCAATCAAGACTTGACATTACTTCACTTTAGGGAAGGGCAGGTGAGCGTTATTAGTGAGAAGTTGAAGGACTGAGGAATGAATAAAATCAGTTTATGAACAAGTCAGCAATCAAATGAGCCAGTGATTCAAGTGTGACTTGATATAAGGATAGGAAGGAAGAATAAGTGAGTGGGCAGCACACAGTAAACAATGACAGGAAAAGGTTAAAGGAGAGAGAGCACAGAAAAAAAGCACCCAGTTGTGATCGACGTACTATGAAACCGCAGTGAGGACAAGTGAAATTTATTTATAATTGTAATTGTAAATTGTAAATGCCATCAGAGAGAAAGGCTTATGCATGAGTCTACTGTGCATTTACTGGGACCTGCCCCAATTGGGAATGTGTGTGATTTTGAAGTGGGGCATTGCTGAAAAAGAGCGTGCATGCTAGTTAACTTTCACTAATGAGTAACGAAAAAGAAAAAAAAACGTTTTGATAACCCAGTTGGCGTGCATGCATGGACAATCAAAGAATCTGTGGTTTTTATGGGAATTTACAAGCAAGGAATGGGTGTGTACCCTACTAGCACGCTTTTCCCCACCAAGCTCCTCCTCTTTTGGTGTGAAAAGTACAAATAATCAAGCTGACTCACAAATGTAGGGAGTATCCATTGCCTGAGAGCAGTGTTGATCTCCTTGTAGCATATGGCTGGCTTCTCTCCGTCCATGTCCAAGTCAAACTCCTCTGGTTTACAGGCAAGGAAACTCTGAGGACCAATGAATAGAGATTAAGTTTGCCACGGTCTTCCCTTGTACATGTTTATGATTCCTTGGTAACTTTAGTTCAGGAGCTGATGGAGGAATTAAGAAATGCTTCCCTTTTTTCAACTACTGATATAATGATGTAATGTTGAAATACTGACTAATGATTTTAATTCATACAGTAAATATACAAGGAATCGTATACAAGGAATAGTAAATAGGGTAAACGGTGACGAGAACACGTCATCAACAACTAAAAAAAAGAAGGGGGAAAGGCAAGAGGGGATGCAGAAATATCAACTGACAGACGGATGGACAGGCAGACAAAGATGGATCAAGGGAGGGGATAACAACAGCAGGAGAAAGAAGAGGGAAAAATATGGGGCAAATAAAAGAAGAGGGAAAAAGGAATAAAGTGGTATAAAAAAAGGTGAAAAAGAAGAGAATAAAAAGAGTAGATAGCTCTGGCTGCAAGGAGGGGAGAGAGAAAACACTTGTTTCCATAGAGGTTCTCTGTGTTTCCATAGAGGCTAATCTTAGAGTGGAGACACATACAATCATGATCATGTGTTCAACCTCAAGCACCACAGGAAGGTCTGACTTGACTCTGGATGACACACAAACATACAACAACTTGCTCATGAATTGCTGGTAGAAGACTTTAGTATGTACTGTGGCTAAGGCATGGAGCTACTTGTCTGCTGGGAACTTAAACTGGGAAGGAACCTAAAAAATAACAGACTAGAAAAATATGGAGGACAAGGTAGCTGCTGTTGAACTGTCCTTAAGACAAGCACGTAACCCTGAATTTCACCAGTAGAGTTGCTCAGTTGCCAACAGTGAGAGACCGTGGTCATACTTTATGATATGCAATGAGCAAGTGCTGAGCAAGTAAGAGTTGGAGGCTTTTTTTCCAGGGGGAAAAAAAAACTAGACATGCTTTTCAGAGGGTGTTGGCAAAGCACACACACTTTATACAGTTACAAAAATCCAAACCTGCCTCATGGTATCAGACCTACTGTTGTTTTACTGAACAGCTTTGCTGGGCGTCCGGGTGACGTGGCGGTCTATTCCATTGCCTACCAACACGGGGATTGCAGGTTCGAATCCCCATGTTACCTCCGGCTTGGTCGGATGTCCCTACATACACAATTGGCCGTGTCTGCGAGTGGGAAGCCGGATGTGGGTATGCGTCCTGGTCGCTGCACTAGCACCTCCTCTGGTCGGTCGGGGCACCTGTTCAGGGGGGAGGGGAAACTGTGCGGGGGGGATGGCATGATCCTCCTATGCACTACATCCCCCTGGTGAATCTCCTCACTGTCAGGTGAAAAGAAGCGGCTGGTGACTCCACATGTATTGGAGGAGGCATGTGGTAGTCTGCAGCCCTCCCCGGATCAGCAGAGGGGTGGAGCAGCGATCGGGACGGCTTGGAAGATTGGGGTAATTGCCTGGATACAACTGGGGGGAAAAAATCCCCAAAAAAAAAAACTTCTGAGGCAACAAGGGACTCATATTCTTTGGTTGAGATCACTTCAATGCAACTGACCGATTAGAATACTTCCCAATTTACTTTCCTTGCCCTGACTCTCATCATTGCACAATAATGGGCTTTATCATGGGTTTCTGGGCATACCCAGACAGAACAGACAGATGTAAAGTCTATTGAGAACAGACAGATGTAAGGCATAACTAAGATCCACCGATTTCACGAGCTTACCTGTAGATGATGCAGGTACGTCTCCACATTCTCATGAAGCTCGAGGATTCCGTTCTCCAGGGCATAAAAGAAGCCTTCTAGCGCATCAAACTCCTCATCCACCAGCTGTGGCAGATCACAGAGGAACCATACATGGGTCTTGAGATCAGATTTAAAGAACACTTGCAACACTGACCCCCATCAACAGAGATTTAGCAGTTTCTAGGTTGCAATTGTTTACATACCCCCAAAATGGAGAAATGGGTTTAATTTGAGGATTTTATGGTCTTAAAGTTTAAAGGATACCTTCGCAAAATGTTCCATATCAAAGTATTAGCAAAAAAGATCTGGCTACATTTATATTGCAGGTTGATACTCGATTTGTGAGTGTGCGCATGCTCGTGTGTGGGTGAGAAATCCAACCTTTTGTGTACATGTTTGTATTCCACAACCTTAATGCAATCTGTTAGTACATGGCTTTTAGGTGCAATGTATAATTATACTTAGATTCTGACCAGTACTATTCAGTAGTGTGAATAACAATGTAAACAGCAGCAGATTAAAGCAAGCAAGACAATGAGCCAACATAGACAGCAGGCTCGCCAATATGAAAGCCACTTTATTCGACATTGCATTCTTACAATGAAATGTGTTCTCTGCATTTAACCCATCCTACTGTATAGGAGCAGTGGGCAGCTGCAGCGCCCGGGGACCAACTCCAGTTCTTCTTTCCACTGCCTTGCTCAGGGGCACAGACAGGAGTATTAACCCTAACATGCATGTCTTTTTGATGGTGGGAGGAAACCGGAGCACCCGGAGGAAACCCACGCAGACACAGGGAGAACATGCAAACGTCACACAGAAAGGACCTGGGACGGCCTGGGGTTTGAACCCAGGACCGTCTTGCTGCGAGGCAACAGTGCTAACTACTGGACCACCATGCCACAGGTGGTAGTACCTGAGGAACAACTATAAAACTAATTTTCTTCCGGTACTGCATAGAGCCTTTGAAATAAAATTGCTCCGTGTAAATCTACATGAATTCTACCTTACCTCAATTGCTCCGCAACTAATCAAAGTGATCAAGACAAAAATGGTCAAACAGAAATGTGGTAGAAAAACAGTACGGTTGCCACTTTCTGCCATTTTCGAACGTCCTCAGTAGGTGCCGGTTTCCTTTGAATGCTACATACTAGTTTGCCAAGGATGGAGGATGTGAACCAAGTCTTTTGAAGGGAGGGGTGTCAAACAACAATGAAAACAACTTGGCCTGCCCTGCTGTTGTGTTTATGAATGGGCAAATCCCCCCACATTTTAGAACATCCTCACATCCAACCTTATTGTTGTCTATGGCTTGGCCAGGCATCATCAGTACACTATAAGTGCCCCAGAGTTTGAAATGCAAGATAACCTGCTTCAGTTTCTGGTGTAGTAATTGATGCCACCTCTGTGTAGAGAAGTCTTTGGATGCTTCCTCCATTAGTAAATTGTTGCATGAAGGACAATGAAAGTTAAGGACGGAAAATATATTCTGAGCAATTTAATCCAGGTCTATGGATACAAAAATAAATTTAAAAAAATCAGATACCATTTGTTTTTTGCCATTTATACTTGTTGCAATAAATTCAATTTGTGTAAAATATGAAAAAAAATTCAGAATCAGGTGACTTGTAGTGTGAAAGTGGCCTTACATTTCCTGTAAAATAGTCTTGTCACACTAGTGTCCATGATTATGGTGTAGGTAGATGTGTTCTGTCAGGATCAGTTCTGACCCAGAGCCATTACAAACTTAATTTCCTTTCTACGGTGTCTTACACATTTCATCAATTGCATTTTGGCATACTAAACATCTGGCCACAGGCCATCATTCATTTATATGGAACTGTTTATCCTAAGAACGAGCTAGGGCATATCACAGGCTTAGACCTCATAAAAGTTTGCTTTTGTGATCATTTCTTCAAAAGAAAGTAATGGTCTCCATCTCTTCATGATCCGACTTCTAAATAGTCTGAGAGCAACTTAGTCATAACAACTTAGTCATTAACACAGTGTAAAGAGGTAGAGATTGAAGATGAGGAAAAATAGCAATGGGAAAAGGGTTGAAATTTATCTGACACAGGAGACAAAAACAGTAATTCTCTGGTGGAGGGTGAATATATACTGAGGTATTCTCAAGAAATGTTTATCTTCGTGTTCGGTCTCATTAAGATGATCATTTCCACCCAACTTCCATCCACTGAGGACCTCCAACACAAATCTTGATGGCTGAGGGGACGAGGCATCATTAAGGACACCGCTCACCCAAACAATATACTGTTTACCCTTCTCCTATCCGGAAGGCATACCAGTAAGCTCAGAAACAGCTTTTTTTCCCCAGTTGCTGCTACCCTGATGAACTCTGGTCCACTGTGTTGGCCCCTCATTCAAGGACATAACCCCCCCCCCCACACACACACACACACCTGCACTCAAACCATATTTATATACGCATATCTTTTTGCACTGCCTGTCCACTGTTTACCCTTCTCCTATCTGGAGGGCGCACTACCAGGCTCAGAAACTTGCTGTTATCCTGATGAACTCTGGCCCATTGCGTTAGCCCCCCCCCCCAATCAAGGACATAACAACCCCCCCCCCCCCCACACACACACACACACAGACTCAAACCATATTTATATACGCATATGTTTTTGAACTGCCTATCTGTTGTCTGTTACACTGGGCACACTAAACTTTGCACACTATAATATATATACACTGTATTTATATTTTTACTCCATTTGTATTTACTCGTTCCCACTCATAAAGCATTTTTTTTTTTAAAATGTCCCCCTTTTTCTCCCCAATTGTATCTGGCCAGTTACCCCATTCTTCCGAGCCATCCCGGTTGCTGCTCCATCCCCTCTGCTGATCCGGGGAGGGCTGCAGACTATCACATGCCTCTGCCAACACATGTGGAGCCGCTTCTTTTCACCTGACAGTGAGGAGTTTCACCAGGGAGATGTAGCGCATGGGAGGAGCACGCTATTCCCCTCCAGTTCCCCCTCCCACTCAAGCAGGCGCCCCGACCGATCAGAGGAGGTGCTAATGCAACAACCAGGACACATACCCACATCTGGCTTCCCACCCGCAGACATGGCCAATTGTGTCTGAAGGACGCCCGACCAAGCCGGAGGTAACACAGGAATTCGAACTGGCGATCCCTGTGTTGGTAGGCAATGGAATAGACCACTATGCCACCCAGACGCCCTACCCCACTCCCATAGTTTTAACTTATTTTTATATACATTTGCACTACTGTATAGATTTATATACTGTATACATACTGTACATTATTCATTACATACTGCATATTCATATTTATTGGCATTCCATATTACCTCTGTACACTCGTATACATTACACCTTACACTTTATTATTTTGCATTTTCTGGTTAGATGCCAAACCGCATTTTATTGTCTTGGTACTTGTACTCTGTGCAGTGACAATAAAGTTGAATCTAATCTAGTCTAATCTAATCTAATGACCAGTGTCAATGAGTCTTGGATTGGGGTTTTAAGTTATTCAAATTACACATCCAAGTTGTAAAATTATGTAGTACCTAAGAGGAAGTAAACACCAGGTCATATCACATCTTCTTTCCGCAACATTACCACTCCTCTGGTAAATTATTAAACACTGTAGTACAGTTGAATAGAGGATGTGAACTGTAGACAGTTTTACAATAGCCTACCCATTCAGCTGGCCAGTATAGGATTATCAGCCTCCTGTAGGTATTACTAAAAAGTCAACTTTCCTGGCATCGTCAAAATTTGGCTTATTTTCCACTACCACTGCTTTGACTTGAAGCCAAGCCAATTTTCAACTGTACATTTAGGTTTTCTGATGGGCTGACATTTCGCATGCAATCCTGAAACATTTGAAGGGAAATGTCTTTATGCATGATCAATAATCCAGGTAAGAAAATCACAGAAAGTTGAATCAGTTCATAAACGTTGTGTCCGGATGGACTGATTCAACTTTCTGTCATTTGAAGGGAAAGAAGATTGCGTATTGTCCAAGGAAAGCTTAGATTTAATATGCAGCTAGGGATGTCTTCCAATTGACCTTATTTAAGTCAAAGGGGACATTTACTGTATTTCCTGGACTACAAATTGCTATGGAGTAAAAGTCGCACTCAGCAAACAAATGTCTGATTGTGAGGAAAAAAAACAAAACATATGTAAGTCGCTTTGGTGTATAAGTTGCATTTATATGGCGGTACCATAAAAACGGACTGACAGTAGAACGGACATTCCAATACAAATTAACAGCAGGATGGTCAGAGCCGCGGCAGCCATTTGAGCACTTCCATTGCAAAGAACTGCTGACCATTGTAGTGGGCTAACGTCCATATAAACCGACTTGCGGCAAGTCGCAAACTTTTTGTTTTTAAGTCACTGACTCACTGAAGTGAGGTTTTGCAGTAACAACCAATCGAGCTGTGGAGTATTTTGAACATTTACGGCCCCACTGACGTGTTTGCACCATAACAACAACAGCCATTTTCTTTAGAGCTGCTCAAATGACCACAGCACAAACAGTACAATGTCCGTTCTACTCTCATTCAATTTCTATGGGCGGTACAGCATTTTCAATTGAGTAACCGGATTAAACAGTGCCATCTAGTGGCCTTGGTTGAAATGCAGCGTATTTGTCCAACAAAATTACATTGAATAAGGCGCTTTGGAATATAAGTCGCAGGACCAGCCAGACAAGGAAAAGGATAGTGACTTATAGTCCGGGAATTACAGTACTGTATTTATCATCTGAAACTCATGCAATTTTTACTAATTTCTATTGCCATGTCATTATGTCATTCATACCATGATCGTGACTACAATTTGTTGCTTACAAACACCCTTTTAGGTTTTTACATGCATCTTGTATGCCATGTTGTATTTGCTACCAGTTTGCTTCTCATGGATGAAAAACCTTGTATTGCAACAAGTATCTGCTCTACTACTACTACTACTACTACTACTACTACTACTACTTTCGGCTGCTCCCATTAGGGGTCACCACAGCGGATCATCCGTTTCCATTTCTTCCTTTCCTCTGCATCTTCCTCTGTCACACCAGCCACCTGCATGTCTTCCCTCACCACATCCATAAACCTCCTCTTTGGCCTTCCTCTTTTCCTCTTGCCTGGCAGCTCCATATTCAGTATCCTTCTCCCAATATACCCAGCATCTCTCCTCCACACATGTCCAAGCCATCTCAGTCTTGCCTCTCTTGCTTTGTCTCCAAACCGTCCAACCTGAGCGGTCCCCCTAATATAATCATTCCTAATCCTGTCCTTCTTCGTCACGCCCAATGAAAATCTTTGCATCTTCAACTCTGCCACCTCCAGCTCCACCTCCTGTCTTTTCGTCAGCGTCACTGTCTCTAAACCACATAACATAGCTGGTCTCACAACCATCTTTTAAACCTTCCCTTTAACTCTTGCTGGTACCCTTCTTTTGCAAATCACTCCTGACACTCTTCTCCACCCATTCCACCCTGCCTGCACTCTCTTCTTCACCTCTCTACTGCATTCCCCGTTACTTTGGACAGTTGACCCCAAGTATTTAAACTCATATGCCTTCGTCGCCTCCACTCCTTGTATCCTCACCATTCCACTGTCCTCCCTCTCATTCATGCATAGGTATTCTGTCTTGCTCCTACTGACTTTCATTCTTCTTCTCTCCAGTGCATCCCTCCACCTCTCCAGGCTCTCCTCAACCTGCTCCCTACTCTTGCTACAGATCACAATGTCATTTGCGAACATCATCGTCCATGGAGACTCCTGCCTGATCTTTTCCGTCAACCTGTCCATCACCATTGCAAACAAAAAGGGCTCAGAGCCAATCCTTGATGTAATCCCACCTCCACCTTGAAACCATCTGTAATTCCAACTGCACACCTCACCACTGTCACACCTCCCTCATACATATCCTGCACCACTCCCACATACTTCCCTGCAATTCCCGACTTCCTCATACAATACCACACCTCCTCTCTCGGCACCCTGTCGTATGCTTTCTCTAAATCTACAAAGATACAATTTAACTCCTTCTGGCCTTTTCTATACTTCTCAATCAACATTCTCAAAGCAAACATCACATCTGTGGTCCTCTTTCGTGGCATGAAACCATACTGCTGCTCACTAATATGCGGATCATAAATAAGTATCTGCTTTATGGAATATAAATAAAACATCCTTTGCACAATAATGCACAACCATTTTTGTATGCATTTTATTGACTCCAAGGCCATGAAACTTGCTGAAAACAAAGTGAAGATATAAACTTTCTAATTCAAACTGACATTGCGACCAGCCTACCTTTGAGGCAATTCCAGTTTCGTGTTTGATGTGCTGGCTGAGTCTAGCAGTCTTCTTGGCAATGCTGTGGCTGTTGAGACGGTTGATCTTATCCTTGATGGTCAGGGTCTCTGTCTTCTTGTATTTGTCAGCTACAACCCAAAGTGGTAATTGATACAAGGTTACGACCCACATTCACAGGGCAACTTTTCAAGCAACTCTGATGAGCAAATGGGCAACATTGTCCAGGGCGTTGATTCAGTAATGCTGCATCAATCACAAAAGAACATCTTGTCGCTATTAAGAGAAGAAACTGGACTTTGAGCAATAAACTTTCTGGGGATGTCACAGTGGCAAATGAAGGCTAAAAAAGATCCAGACATGTGCATCTCCAAATTCTCAACAGCACATCAACCATGTCTGCAGACCTCTGCATCATGGCACTGAATGATTGAACAGGGAAAGATATCTGGCACTTTTCAGCCTCAACTCTCCAGCAACTCGTTCTCTAGCATAGTAAACATACTGCATTGTAATTCAACGCATCATGTCTATACTACTACTACTACTTCTTTTGGCTGCTCCCATTAGGGGTTGCTACAGCGGCTCATCTGTTTCAATCTCTTCCTGTCCTCTGCATCTCCCTCTGTCACACCAGCCACCCGCATGTCCTCCCTCACCACATCTATAAACCTCCTCTTTGGCCTTCCTCTTTTCCTCTTCTCTGGCAGCTCCATATTCAGCATCTCTCCTCTACACATGTCCAAGCCATCTCAATCTTGCCTCTCTTGCTTTGTCTCCAAACTGTCCGACCTGAGCTGTCCCTCTAATATACTCATTCCTAATCCTGTCCTTCTTCATCACTCCCAGTGAAAATCTTAGCATCTTCAACTCTGCCACCTCCAGCTCCGCCTATCTTTTCATCAGCGCCACTGTCTCCAAACCATACAACAAAGCTGGTCTCACAACCATCTTGTAAACCTTCCATCATGTCTATAGTCATCCTATTCTGAGGCCAGTGCTCTTCATGAAACACTGTAACAGGGGATTTAAATGCTCTCTTTTGTTATTTTGTTTATATTCCTTGCTTCCACTTCCAGATCCCTTTGGCATTTTCCAGTATATTCTGATTTTGTAACACAATATTGCCCTTTTTGGCATATACGGATACAACATGGGCAAACACCTATTCACACATCAGCATCAATGCCATACACACACTTGCAAAAAGGCAGATACTTAAGCATAAATCACTCTTGAAAAGTACTATGGAAAAATGAACTCATATGGTTATTCTTAGATCAACTTTCAACTTCCAGCTCCAACCATTACTGTCTATCATTGGTTTTTACCATGAAAAAAAAAACAAAAAAAACCCAACACATTGTTAAAAGCATCTCACAAGACCATGATTGCACGTATCTGTGTCAATTCCTGTATCAACCATTGCAGTGTTGGTGCCTGGTACTACCTTCAAGGTACCAACACTGCAGTATTTAATGTAATTACAATGATTACAAATTTACTGGCAGTATTTCAAATATTACCAGAATTATTTCATCCACTTGCCTACTATAGTTGGATATTCTTAAATATTCTACCCTATAATACTGAGCTATGTCCTGTGTATTTTCAAGTAAAGGTCCCAGCAAATTTAGCTCCTTGTACCCACCTGCTTGGCTAAAACAAGTTTCTGAGTTGTGATATTGTACATAACAGTAACAGCCATGCTAAAAAAATCCCTCTCACCGACTTCTCTGAAGCGTTTGTACTCATTGATGCGACAGTTGAGAGCGACGGAAGTGTGAGCGGTCTGCTCTAGCAGAGAGTAGGCAGGGTGACTGGGCTCTGTGTGCTTCTGGATGGTCTGGAGGAGGAGAGGGTAGCGGGCGATTCGCTGCACGGGCATCACCAGGAAGAAGCTCAGTGAGGTGGCATTTACCTCAGGTCTGGAGGGAAAAAAAATTGTACTGTCGATGCTCTGATGTTGGGTAACATCTAAACACTTAGTGCTAAAGTCACAAGTGCATGGAGTTGCTGTTGCTGCATGGAATCCATTTTTCTTTTGCAACCAAGGACAAAATGGGTTAAATGAAAACTAGAGAATGAAAATATACTCCATGCAAGGCAAGGTGAGTAAAGACACTATATTTTATGTGTATAGCACAACTGGTGCCCATATAACAAGTGTCAATGGAACGAATAACCACATTCAATGGTGTGATCCCATCGTGATTTTTTGCTTATCCCCTCTGCCAAAGTGCTGAATTCACTTTTCACTTTGGTGGTGGTGGTGGTAGGGGGGTAATCAAAAAAATCATCAATCAGTTGATGGTAAGCAACAAATCATACCTCCTGTAGCTGTTAAGGCATTCAGAGTCTCGCTCCATGACACTATTTAGTAAGGTTTGTCATCCAAAGCACCTTACAGTGTTGTAATAGTACATGTTTAGCATGAGTGGCCCGAATAGGGCGACAACAGAGAAAGGCAGAAACCTACGCTGAGGTCTTGATGACTTTCACTATGTCACTCCAGAGTGCCTCCTTCTGTTTGTAGCCGTTTTCTATCGCTGTGATGTTGCTGTAGTTGGCCAAGTATTCCTTATAGACTGCCTCAATGTCTGAAGACAGGCTAAGGAACGAATCACCTGAGAGAAGATAAAATAAGTTGACTCATCTAGTGAACTACAACTGACATCCTTTAAAATGTAGTACTATCATTCTGATTTGGAGGCACGTGTACTGGTTGTCTAGTTAAGTTTGATCAACATCGTCATCATGATACAACCAGATACATTCAGAATTTAACCTGTACGTTGGCATTCAGGGGGAGCAGCTGACTAACAGATTAATGTCCAAACATTGAGGTTCATAGTTTGAAACCCCTTGTTGCTCGGCTGGGCATCCCAAATAGCATAATATTGGTGTGCCTGAGTGGGCAGGGCTGTTAGGGCGGAAGTGTCCCACCTTTGCAGTTAGTGACTTCAGATGATTGGGTGCCTGTACAACTGTGTGAATCTGTGTGTGTGTGTGAGTGGGGGGGGGGGCATGCAACATGGAAGTCTATGCACTCAACAACAGCAGGGGTTGTGCATTGGTGGGGTCTTACGCCTTTAGGAACTGGACAAATTTGGTAGAAAGGAGGAGAGACTCCCCCCCACACACACACAGAAATTAAATAAGGAAAAAAAAAAGTTAAATGTGGTTCAGCTGTCCTGATAAAAGGCTGGGTGGATGTGTTTGGTTAAAAAAAATGTTTTGCCTTGGGACGTTCTGTAGTGATTCACAGGGGGAGTAGAAATTAATAATCAATTCTTCAAGAAGCGAGTTCACAGGATATAATGGAACCTAAAATACTGTTTGTGTATTGCTTATTGATAACAGTTATATATTCACATACTCCGTGGTATTGTCCTTAACAACAAAAACAACACAGTGCATTCTTGCATTTGTGATTTATCTGGAAAAAAAATCTGATGTTTTGTGTGTAAATGTGGAGGAAGATACATGTGAACTGAAGTAGACATCCATCCATCCATCCATTATCCAAACCGCTTATCCTGCTCTCTGGGTCACAGGGATGCTGGAGCCTATCCCAGCGGTCCTTGGGCGGCAGGCGGAGAGACACCCTGGACAGGCTGCCAGGACATCACAGGGCCTGAAGTAGACAGCTTCCAGATTATTTTACTGATTTAGTGTTAAAACCTAAAAAATTAAAAAATAAAAAGTGAAAAAAAAACTTTTCTATTCGGTCTATGGCAGAGGATGTACTTCTTCTGGCAGGTGAAGAAATGTAACCCGCCACAAAAAATTATGGCGAAGTTCTACATCTCCATCACTGAGTCCATCCTAACCTCCTCCATCACAGTCTGGTATGCTGCTGCCACCGCCAAGGACCAGGGCAGGCTGCAGCGCATCATTCGCTCGGCAGAGAAGGTGATCGGATGCTGCCTCTCATCTATCCAGCACCTTGAGTCAGGCAGGGAAGATCGATGCCGACCCCTCTCACCCTGGACACCAACTTTTTGAGACCCTGCTCTCTGATAAGAGGCTGAGGTCCATCAGGACCAAAACCTCATGCCACAAGAACAGTTTCGTTCCTGTTGCAGTTGGACTAGGGCCCCTAAACCCACCGACAGCAACTCACACACACACACATGCACACATGCATGGAAATATTGCGATCTATATATATATATAAAATGATACGGTTACTTTACTTTTTGCTGTTTATATTGTTTTAGATCTGTTTATATATATACAATCCAGTAAGTCAAGTAAATTTTTTATGAGACAGTACAAGCCTGTTTCATGTCATAAGCAACTGGCAGCTGATGATTGCTCATGGCATGAAACAGGCTTGTACTGTTTCATAAAGAATTTACTTGACTCACTGGATTATTTTGCTCCTTATTTGTTGAGCACTTTCCCTACCATTGAGTGTTTCTTAACAAAGTTTTATACATATATACTCACATATATATATATATATATATATATATATATATATATATATATAAAACTTTAACTCCATATATATATATTCACTCATTATCCAAACCGCTTATCCTGCTCTCAGGGTCATGGATACTGGAACTGATCCCAGCAGTCATTGGGCAGCAGGCGGAGAGACGCCTTGGACAGGCCGCCAGTCCATTTCAGGGCCGACACACGCATGCACGCACGCACACATGCACACACACCTATGGACAATTTAGTACGGCCGATTCACCTGACCTACATGTCTTTGAGAAGAAACCGGAGCACCTGGAGGAAACCCAAACAGACACGGGGAGAACATGCAAACTCCACACAGAGGACGACCTGGGACAACCCCCAAGGTTGGACTACCCCGGGGCTTAACCCCAGGACCTTCTTGCTGTGAGGCCACCATGCCGCCGATGTGTGTGTGTATATATACATAAATCCAGTGAGTCAAGGAAATAAAATTTGTCTGACTCACTGAAGTCAAGTAAATTTTTGCTGTCGGTGGGGGGCAGGGGCCCTGTCTATTAGAAAGAGCGTTTCTTTTAACAAAGTTTTATATATATATATATATATATATATATATATATGTCCCACCACATACTTTTTTATTTTATTCATAACAGTATTTTTCTTGCATTCTTTATTGCAACAACACCAAGTAAAATTCCTAGTGCATGTAATGCACATGGCATAAAAAAAATGTCTGATTCTAGTGATAAAATGACTCACTCATTACAGAGAGTTAAACCAAGTCACACCTCTGTGACAACAGTAATAAAAGAAACTCCATCAAACACAAGTGGACGGAGGTTTTACTGCAGTCTACAGTATTCATTCCAAAGATATGGCTTTTAGCATTTACAGTAGACTGCTTGATGAAGATCAGGTTTAATTAGTCACAAAATCAGTATAAGTGAGTACAACAAAAAGAGTGTATTAATTAGGGGGAATGGCTGCTGCTGGTTAAGACCTCACGGTCCTTCCAGAAACTGACAACTAGGTGTTGTGACAGTGTTGGTATCATCCAACTGATTTAGCTAAGCACATGTACGAGAAAATCAACATGCCAGTGAATAGGAGATATGAAGCCATTAATTACTTCCTTCTAGAATCTAGATGACGTCGTCTCGAAACCCTGATGCAAGGGTTCTCAAAACGTCCTGATGAAATGTTGAACAAACTTCAGCTGCCAACAAGCAGAGAGGTGGTTTCGTTTTATGACCTTCGTTGGCTAATAAAAAAGAAAAAAAAAAAAAAAGAAAAAAGAAAATAAAATCCAGGTAGTAAAATTGGAATACAGCCCGGACAATAAATCAAGTCCAAATTGTAGGTTTTACAGATGTAACGTTTGGGGTTTGATTGAAGCAGCATTTAGGATGTCTTTAAATAGGTCAATCACAGCTTTCAACATTAACTCTAAAGACATTATGGGGAGGGCGTCCGGGTAGTGTAGCGGTCTATTTCATTGCCTACCAACACAGGGATCGGCGGTTCAAATTCCCGTGTTACCTCTGGCTTGGTCGGGCGTCCCTACAGACACAACTGGCCGTGTCTGTGGGTGGGAAGCCGGATGTGGGTATTTGTCCTGGTCGCCACACTAGCTCCTCCTTTGGTCAGTCGGGGCACCAGTTCGGGGGGGGGGCGCAGGACTGGGGTGAATTAGTCCATGGGCCAGAGCCCAAAATTTCCTATTTCGGTACACTCAAGGTGGCAAAACTTACTTATAATTTTTGAAAGGATCCATGTCTGTAGATGATATTTTGGTATGATAACCATTCCTGAGTGGCAGCTGTATCACAGTTATCAGCTCATGAAGTTAACCACCCCCTAAAGTAAATTGCATTTTAGACGCTGGTGCATATCCTGGTTTAGCCTCATGGTCAGGACATTTTTCAATGTTCTATAATATTGTCTTTGGTATCATTTTAAAGGGGACCTTCTTAGCTTTCATTCAAGCCCTGTTGTGGATATTTCTCACAAATATAGAGGTCACTTGAGCTCTTCAACCCGTCAATAACACACATCTTTCTGCAATGTTCGCCTAAACTATATACTTTCTTTTAGCCCTGTGGCATCTAGGAATATCAGGGACACAAAACACAAAAACTGGAATACTCACAGGACTGTAAAGATTCAGGAAATGTATAATATACCCATACTATTTCATTGTGTGAGGTGATTGTGAACCTTAAATTAGAAGGGCATTATTACTAAGAAACTAACTAGACCAAAGCCAGTTAGTCCATGGGTCAGACCAGATATCGATATCACCCAAGGTGACACAACTTCACTGGTTTTATTTGGTACACTAACAGAAGTAAAATAATACATGATAACCTTTCCAAATGAGCAGCTATTTCATTTTTCTTTCAGGAAACCTGTTTCTGTGCCTCTCACGATTGTGTATTTGCCCAGATTTTTACAAATATAGCATTTCAACACCCCTGGTACTGATTAGCCTAGCTTAAACTCTGGGACAGTTCTTAGTTGGCCAACAACCAAGGATAACCAGTACTGTGTACTTCCATTCATTGTGCTAAGCTAGGCTAACGTGCAGCCAGATAGCTTTCTACTAAACACATATAGAGGAAACTGGTATCTATCTTCTTGTCTCACTCTGGAGAAGATTGTAAGCTTATTTCCCATAATGTTAGCATGTTCTTTTAATGTATATGTTAATATGATTAGTTAAAGTGGCTACGAGGAACTTTCATCTTGTGTTGATTTTAGCGGCCTCATGTGGACAAAATACAGCTGTTGCATAGCAACTAGGTAATGTATCTATTTGTGGCTATGTAAGATAAATAATGGTAATATGACGCTGGTGAAGCAAAGTAAACTTTGTTTTAGTAGTGTTCATACACCTAAGTTACATGTATTTGTTTGTATGTGGCAGGTGAAAACTGACTGAATATGGCCACTGGTGAACAAGCAAGTTTTTACCCAATACCAAAGCGCCCACGGGTGGAGTGCATTATCCACTGTTCTGATGATACAGATAAGCTGGTTTCACTACAAAGTGTCGACTCATGGAGAACTCTGCTCAGGGCAGCTCAGATACGAAATCATGCACCAGTTTTGAAACTGGCAAAAGACATTCCTGAGGGACAGATTCCAGCAATCTACTATCACAGAAAGTGTCGCAGTATCTTCACTATGAAGCAAATTCTTGATGGCCTCCTTGCAAAAGAAAAGAAAAGTTGTGTCTCTGCTGAAGAGAAACAATCTAAGAGAGTAGCTCGACATGCTCCAAGTACATCTAGCACTTATGATGCAGAGTGCATATTTTGTCAGAAAAACAGCAAATATTCCAAGAGACAGAATACGAGAGAAGTACTGGTGCAGTGTCGAGAACTGCGAGCTGATGCAACGATCAGGAGTGCAGCCACAAAGAAAAGGGACAGCAGAATCCTTGCCATTGTGAGTAGAGACCTTGTAGCAGCTGAAGGGCACTACCACAGGTCATGCTATAGACTTTACACCAAAGAAGAGGTTTCCAAAGGAGAGGTTGCCAGCAATGAAGATGATGATGCTGCAGCCCAGTATGAAGCTGCTGTGAATAAGGCATACAATGAGCTGTTCCTCTTCATCAGGATGGAGCTTTTTGGCAATCCTCAAGTGATGACAATGACTGATCTCTCTTCTAGACTGGTAGCTTCAATGAACTCCCAAGGCATTGCCCAAGTCAAGGAATCAACCAAGAAGCACATAAGGCGAAACCTGGAGAGTGAGTTTGCTGGAGCCTTGCAGATATTCCCTGATGAGAAAGGAAAATTCCTCCTCTATCCTGATAACTTGTCCATGAGGGAACTTGCCAAAGAAAATCAGTCTCTCAAAAGGGAGCTGCAGACCCTGAAAAGTGTCAGTGCACAAGATGTTATAGCCAAAGCAGCCATCAAATTGAGAGCAGACATTAAAAGTCAAGATGTTCCTCAAACCTGGCCGCCTGAAGTCAAACCAGAAGCAGAATGTCCTACCATTCCAGAGTCGCTCATTATCTTCCTGTACTCTCTACTCACAGTCTCAAATGATCCTGATCATGCATCCCAGAGAGTGCAGTGCCTTCTGCAGTCATTTGGCCATGACATAGTATATGCAGTGACATGTGGAAATACCAAGCCTTCCAAGCACATTGTTCTGCCATTCAGTGTCAAATCGTTGACAGGAAATGTAGAGTTGATAAACATCCTCAACCGACTTGGTCACAGTGTGTCCTATTCACAGATGGAAGAGATCAACACTGCCTTGTGTCTCCAGAAACTCTCATCATCAGGGAGTGGCATTGCCCTTCCAGCTAACATCCATCCTGGCATATTCACAACTTTAGCCTGGGACAATATCGACCGTCTTGAAGAAACTGTCAGTGGTGAGGGAACATCTCACAGAGTCAATGGGATTGCTGTGCAAGCAAAGCCAGTCAACCCACTTCCTGTCCAACCCATGCCCACTGTTCCCAAAACAAAGAAGAGAAGCATTGATGGACCCCCACCAATGTTACCAACTTACAATGCTGGACAACGGGTAGGGCCACCACAAAGCAAAAAGTCAGATGCCGATACTGCAGCCAATACTAAGCTTGCCAGAGAGAAAAACCTTCTTTGGGTCCTAGCACGCATGTCACAACAAGAAGAACAGTCAGTCAGCAGCTGGACAGGCTTCAACATCCTGACTCGAGGAGAGATGACGGTCATCCCCGACAATATAGGCTATCTGCCTACCATCAATGCTCCAGCGACACAAATGTCTACTGTCAACGAGGTGCTTAACCAGTCACTGAGCATCATGCAGTGCTTAGGCCTGAGAAAGATTGTCTGTGTCTTTGACCAAGCCCTGTATGCGAAGGCTGTCGAGATCACATGGAAACACCATGACAAGTTCCATGATATCATCGTTAGGCTTGGGGTATTCCACACCATCTGCACACTGCTGGCAATAATAGGAAAGCGTTTCCAAGATGCTGGACTCAAAGACCTCTGCATTGAGTCTGGCATGATTGCAGAAGGCTCAATTGCTGGTGTTATGGATGGCCGCAAGTACAACAGGGCAGTGCGACCACACAAGCTCCTGTATGAGGCTCTCATGCGACTGACCTTGAATGGTTTCCTGTCCTGGTTGGAAGAAACTCACAGGAATGACATGGTTCACCTGAATGAGACACTGAAGACCATTGACAGCCTTGGGAAAGAAGTCTCACAACATGCTTTGAAGGAGGTCCTCGAGAACAGCTCTTGTACACGCATCATGGATCTATTTGAAGTCTACCGTGAGTTCCTTAGAGGTGGAAACGGCAGCCTCTCGAACTTCTGGATGTCCTATTTGGACATGGTTGAAATCTTGTTGGGGCTCATCCGAGCATCCAGAGAGCGAGACTGGATGCTACACTTGGCTAGCATTCGAGCAATGATCCCATGGTGCTTTGCTTATGACAGGATGAATTATGCACGCTACCTCCCCTACTACTACGCCCAGATGTCTGAGCTGCCCATCACACACCCAGATGTGTACACAGAATTCATGGAAGGAGGCTTCTCAGTCCAACTGGGCTCCACCAATCCCTTTGGCCGAATCCCTGTTGACCAAGCTATAGAAGAAACGGTGAACAAAGACACCCAAACAGCTGGAGGGACAAAGGGATTCAGCTTGAAGCCAGGAGCTGTGACCAAATATTATCTCACAGCTGAGTATAGAAGCATGTACCTCAGACAGCTGAGAGACCTGACAGGTCAAGGCAGGTGCAAATGGTCTCATCCAGATCTACAGAGTCCAAGGATCAAGAGAGATGAAGCAGATGTCCAGTCTCTCATGGACCTTATGGAGAATAACTGGCTCAATCCTATGTCCCCTGATGAGATTGATTTGGTTAGCCTCTCCACTGGCAACATGGCTCCACCTGATGTGACCATAGATCTCTTGAGAGCTCTTGAGAAAGGAGAAGAGGCCTACCAAGCGTTCCAGCAAACAAGGTTAGATGCAGACCCACCACCTGTGAAATTCCACGACAAGATGACCAAGCAAAGTCTGAAAACATTCTCCAATGTCAGCACAAAACAAGCTCATGGAAAGAAAGCACAGGATGTGGTTCTGAAGGCAGATAGAAACCTTTTCAGTCACATGATCCTGGTGGCTGAAAGCAGGAAGGTGAATCTGAAGGATGTCCTTGCCTACCCATTGGGCCCACTACCATGGGCACTGGCAAATGCTGATGGGTCCTTACGAAAAACAAACAAGGCTGCACTTGCCAGAGAGCTTGAAAAGAATGTATCTCCTGCAGAAGACATCCCAATCCCATCTACTTCCATCATTGATGGGATGAGCCTGGTCCAAAAAATGAATGGCAACAACAAAACCTTTGCACAGGTGGCAGAGTCAGCCTTGACCCAGGTCCTCCATGAGGGAGCACAGAGTGGGAGGATTGATGTTGTTTTTGATGTCTATCACCAGACTTCGATCAAAGATGCTGAACGACTGAACCGGGGTGGAGACATCACTCTCCAGTACAAGAATCTTGCAGGGGGACACCACGTCCAGCAGTGGAGAAAATTTCTATGCAGTTCCTCCAACAAGACCAGTCTCATCAAGTTTCTGGTGGAAGAGTGGAAACTCCCACGATACAGAGCTATGCTGCATGGCAAGGTGTTGTACATGACCTGTGAGGAAACCTGCTACAAGTTGACAGAAGATGGGTGTGAGGAAGCAGCAGAACTGCACTCCACACATGAAGAAGCTGACACCCGTCTGCTCCTGCATGCATTGCATGCAGCAAATGCGGGCTCAAAGTCAGTTATCATCACAGCTGAGGACACTGATGTCATGGTGCTTTGTCTTGGCTTCCAGAAGGACATAACCTGTCCCATCTACCAGAAGTGTGGGACTCAGAACCGCACACGGTTTGTCGACATCACCAAACTGGCAAGTTCACTTGGAGACAGCATCTGTGACAGCCTAATTGGCTTACATGCCTTCACAGGCTGCGACACTGTCAGTGCATTCGCTGGTCGAGGGAAGCTGAATGCCCTGAAGATAGTGAGAAAGCACACTTCCTGCCAAGAGACTTTTAGTCAACTGGGACAGACATGGAATGTGAGTGATGAGCTGTTCCAGAAAATTGAGCAGTTCACCTGTCGGATGTATGTTGCTAATAGCAGCACTGCTGAGGTGAACAAACTGCGTTACCAGCTCTTCTGCACCAAAAGGGGAGAGGTTGAGTCCAGCCAGCTGCCACCATGTAGAGACTGTCTCTTTATGCATGTTCAACGAGCCAACTATCAGGCAGCAATATGGAAGTGCTGTCTGCAGGCTAACCCTGTGGTGCCAAGCCCTACTGAGTATGGATGGACAGACGATGAAGGCAAGCTGGCCATTTACTGGATGCGCTCCCCACCTGCACCAGATGTGGTCTTGGAAATGCTAACATGCAAGTGTGTGCATTCATGCAAAATGCCAAGCTGCATGTGCCTGTCAAATGGACTTCCATGCACAGACATGTGCAGGTTACAGACCTGCAGTAACCAAAAACAGCAGGATGGTCCAGAACTGGACTTTGAACTTGGGGAGTCAGATGATGAGAGAAACGAGCAGTTTGATGAATGACAGTGTGATGATTCTGATGGTATTACTGTGGTAGTAGTCTATTGATGCACAGGATGTTGATTCTGGACTTGGTTACCCAGAGCTTGATAACAATAATGTAACCATATTCACATATTCCCATTACCCTACCCATTACCATTACATATACCCACTAATGATATGGGATTACATGTATCATTGACTAAGTATATGTAAATGTCAATGTTGTTTAAAATATTAAAATAGTTCATTACCTCACTATGGTATTCCTTTTTATCGTGTATTTTGATTGTGTATTTAAACAAATGTATAGAGACCAGTTTGTGACCTAACTGGCTTTGGTCTAGTTCTCATTTAAGGCTCACAATCACCTCACACAATGAAATAGTATGGGTATATTATACATTTCCTGAATCTTTACAGTCCTGTGAGTATTCCAGTTTTTGTGTTTTGTGTCCCTGATATTCCTAGATGCCACAGGGCTAAAAGAAAGTATATAGTTTAGGCGAAAATTGCAGAAAGATGTGTGTTATTGACGGGTTGAAGAGCTCAAGTGACCTCTATATTTATGAGAAATATCCACAACAGGGCTTGAATGAAAGCTAAGAAGGTCCCCTTTAAAATGATACCAAAGACAATATTATAGAACATTGAAAAATGTCCTGACCATGAGGCTAAACCAGGATATGCACCAGCGTCTAAAATGCAATTTAGTTTAGCGGGTGGTTAACTTCATGAGCTGATAACTGTGATACAGCTGCCACTCAGGAATGGTTATCATACCAAAATATCATCTACAGACATGGATCCTTTCAAAAATTATAAGTAAGTTTTGCCACCTTGAGTGTACCGAAATATCGTCTGGCCCATGGACTAAATAGAGTGATCGTCCCACGTGTTACGTCCCCCCGGCGAAACTCTTCACTGTCAGGGGAAAAGCAGCAGCTGGCGACTCCACATGTATCAGAAGAAGCATGTGGTAGTCTGCAGCCCTCCCCGGTTCAGTAGAGGGGTGGAGCAGTGAACGGGACGGCTCGGAAGAGTGGGGTAATTGGCCGGATACAATTTGGGGGAAAAGGGAGGAGGGGAAAAAAGAAAGATGTTGTGGGGATAACACTCCATTAGCAGCCATAATACTGAGCAGTCTTCTGTGTGTCTCTGACAAATTCAGGGGCACAAATTTGTGTGAAAAGTTATCTGCCAGTGACTTCACTGGCAGATAATATGTGAATCGCCATCTTCATATGGCATCGGGTGGTATTCGGTACAATAGCTTCATGTAGTGTTGCTATATGCATTTACATACACAATGTAGCCCATTTTGATGCAGGAAGAAAGATTGCTTCTCATGGGTGGATGAAGAAACAGGAAGAAAGGGTTACAGATTTCACATTTATGTCATGCATAAAAAGGCGGCACGGTAGTGCAGTGGTTAGTGCGGTCGCCTCACAGCAAGAAGCTCCTGGGTTTGAGCCCCGGGGTAGCCCAAACTTGGTGGGTCATCCCGGGTCGTCCTCTGTGTGGAGTTTGCATGTTCTCCCCGTGTCTGCGTGGGTTTCCTCCCACAGTCCAAAGACATGTAAGTCAGGTGAATTGGCGGTACTAAATTGTCCCTAGGAATGAATGGGTGTATGTGTGCATGTGTGTGCGTGTGTGTGATGGCCCGGCGGCCTGTCCAGGGTGTCTCCCCGCCTGCCGCCCAATGACTGCTGGAATAGGCGACCCTGAGAGCAGGATAAGCGGTTAAGATAATGGATGGATGGCATTCATGCATGACTGGTACTTTTCTGCACAATTTTGGCAGTGTTAAAGAGACGCACAGAAGACTGTTCAGTATCATGGCTGCTAATGGAGTGTTATCCCTAAAACTGATTCTGGTTCAGGTATATCAGACCATTTCACATGCAAAACTCCTAGAAAAGAAATATTCCAGGAAATGGGATATAGCAACTGCTGTCAGTGTACACCGTGACTAGTTTTGCTGGTTTTGAAGTTTCAGCTTTTGGCTCCCTTATTAATACACTTCAACAGCACACCAGAAAGAACTTGCAAAATAGGATAGAAGCTACTTTGAATTCATGCATACTTACCAAAATGTAGGTAGAATAAATCCCCAATGCATGTGACCCATTGAACGAGCAACAAAGTGATACAGCATCCATATATCCTCTCACTTCAAATGGACAACATTCCAACATAAAGCAATGCTCTTCATGCATCTGTTGTGATGACTGGTGAGTGTGTGCAGTGTGTGGCTCTGTGCTTAGGCAGCATGTACAATCTTTGCAGAGTATGTAATGGCAGGGGTGTTAAACAGAAATCACCGTGGCCCTTACAGAGTGTCTCCAGGTAAAGGGGGTCTCCAGGCTGCACCTGCTTCTGGTCCAGCAGGCTGAGCAGTCGACCAGACACATCTATCACCTCCTCTATGTGGAGAAACATGCTGTGCAGGTTGGGTAGGGGAGGCTTTGGGGAAAGAAAATGAACATGCATGTACACATGCGTGCGCACACACATACGCACGCACGCACGCACACACACACACACACACACAGTGAACTTCCATCATTTACAAAAGCATACTGTCCAGGTTGTCTAGGGATAACTGGGGAAGACAACACACATATAGACACACTCACGAAACAATAATTTGGGTGATGTTGAAATTATGTGAGGACAGAGGATCATACATAGAAAGGACAGCTTCTGGTTTTCTACATTTTTACATTTTCTCCACCCTCAAGACAGAAGCCATCAACAACGTTTTTAACACACAGTAATCATACTCCTAATAACAAGTCTCATTGATTCCAAACAAATATATAGATTAACATCTTTGTGTTTTGGCAGGGCAGCCAAAGGATATTAAGTGTAGTAAAACCTTTATGAGGCAAAGGAGGCTCAGGTCTACAGCAGATATACGTATGTTGACTGTCCAATGATCCTGAATACAAGCAAAGGTTCTGACTTTTGAATGTCAGGCTACATCTTGGTTAGACTAGAAGGGCCTCCGTTGAGACCCAGTTAAAAATAAGCTGACCAGTGGAGCAGACCCCCCCCCCCTCCGAATCAACCAGACAGAGAGCACTTCCTGTGTTGATTTCTCCAGTTCCTCTTCACCAATTCAGACACACACAGACTAACCATCCCTTTCCCTTGCAGAAGTGCTGAGGCGGGCATGGGAGTTTGACCAGCCAGTCTACATGTGTTTTGTGGACTTGGAGAAGGCTTACGACCGGGTACCCCGGGGCACTCTGTTGGGGGCACTGCGGGAGTATGGGGTACTGGGGCAGTTACTACAAGCCATCCGGTCCTTGTATAACCAAAGTGAGAGCTGTGTCCGCATTCTTGGCACAAAGTCAAACACGTTTTTGTTGGGTGTCGGACTCCGCCAAGGTTGCCCCTTGTCTCTGATTCTGTTTGTGATATCCATGGACAGGATCTCAAGGCGCAGCCAAGGTGAGGAGTGTGTCCATTTTGGGAACCTCAGAGTTGCATCTCTGCTCTTCGCAGATGATGTGGTTTTGTTGGCTTCAGCAGAACGCGACCTCCAGCATGCACTGGGGCAGTTTGCAGCTGAGTGTTAAATGGCTGGGATGAAAGTCAGCACCTCCTAGTCTGAGGCCATGGTTCTCTACCGGAAAATGGTGGATTGCTCAGTCCGGGTTGAGGACGAGTTGTTGCCTCAAGTGAAGGAGTTCAAGTATCTCAGCGTCTTGTTCATGAGTGAGGGTAGGATGGAGCAGGAGATTGACAGGCGGATTAGTGCAGCATCAGCAGTAATGCGGATGTTGTACTGGACTGTTGTGATGAAGACGGAGCTGAGCCGGAAGGCAAAGCTCTCAATTTACCAGTCAATCTTCGTTCCAACCCTCACCTATGGTCATGAGCTTTGACTAATGACTGAAAGGGTGAGATCGCGGATACAAGCGGCTGAAATGAGTTTCCTCCATAGGGTGTCTGGGCTAGGGTGAGGAGCTCGGACATCCGGAGGGAGCTTGGAGTAAAGCCGCTGCTCCTTCGCATCGAAAGGAACCAGTTGAGATGGTTCGGGCATCTGATTAGGATGCCTCTTGGGCGCCTTCCTTTGGAGGTTTAGCGGGCACAGCCAACTGGGAGGAGACCCCGAGGTAGACCCAGAATGTGCTAGAGGGACTACATGTCCAATCTGGCCTGGGAACACCTTGGGATCCCCCAGGAGGAGCTGGAGGACGTTGCTGGGGAGAGGGACATCTGGAGTGCCCTACTTAGCTTGCTGCCACCGCGACCCGACCCCGGAGAAGCGGCTGAAGATGAAGATGGAGATGAGATGAGATGAGACAGACTAACCAAGATGTCCCCACTGTAGTTTGAGGCTGATAAAGACCAGAATACTATATCCGATCAACCTTTCTCAATGTACACCTGTGCACTCATCTCTGCAAATAACTGACCAGCAAGGTTTAAGAAAAGCGAAAACAAGAAAAACCTCAATCATTTCAGAAGGGGCAAATCAACTCTTGGGCTGCATGATGCTGCACGAATTTTTGTGATGAATGGCTTGATTGTAATGAATTAACTCAAATTATTCTATTAAGGCCATTAGCAAGTATGTGCAAATGTATGCATTTAATTATGAATGACTGAATGAATGAATGTGAGAGTGCTTACATGATGTACAAAATAAATGGCCCTCTAGGCTGATGAAGAACTTCTCTGTTTTATGTTAATAGGGAGAATAGTTGGCACACTTGCTGGTGAAAGAGTGGAAAATCTGTGCATGGCCACACAGAACAGAACAGTGACTATCCTAGTGAACAATGGCATCCTTCATTCATATTCATTCTATGTTTCACTCTGTCCATCACCCTAACCTCCCCATGAAACCATCCATCTCTCCCCTCCCTATCCCTCAACTCGACACCTAGCTGTATTATTCTCTTCTCTTCCTCTTTCTGTGCCATTTCTCCAGCTAGGCTTTTTAGCATTTAGCTGACTCTTATTCTGTGTCAATTTTTTCTTTGAATTCCCTTCCCCCCTTTTTATCCCCAATTGTATCCAGTAAATTACCCCACTGTTCTGAGCCATCCCGGTCGCTGTTCCACGTCCTCTCCCCATTCGGGGAGGGCTGCAGACTACCACATGCCTCCTCCAATACATGTGGAGTCGCCAGCTGCTTCTTTTCACCTCACAGTGAGGAGTTTCACCAGGGGGACGTAGCACGTGGAAGGATCACACTATTCCCCCTCAGTTACCCCTCCTCCCCCAAACAGGCGCCCCGACTGACCAGAGGAGGCGCTAGTGCAGTGACCAGGACACACACCTACACATCCGGCTTCTCACCCGCAGACACAGCCAATTGTGTCTGTAGGGACGCCCGACCAAGCCGGAGGTAACACGGGGATTTGAACTGGCGATCCCCATGTTGGTAGGCAACGGAATAGACTGCTATGCTACACAGACACCCATTTATTCAGTGTCGATTATAATAGAAGTAAAAACAAATTAACTTTGTTCCTCAATCACTAAAATTGCAAGCAATCACAAAAGGGCTAATTTCCAGACCTGACTGCCTTGCCCACAAAATGATAATGGAGGAGCAAAGTTTTTGAAAATAAATTTCATAAAAATAGCAACAATGACAGGTTAAAGGGATTTAATACAAAAAAAACAAAACAAGGGAGTAAACAGGGTGAGGGACTGAGGATGGATTGAGGAGGGGACTTTTTGAACAGATGATTTACCAAATCGATGATGAAGAGATGAAGAGTCATCTCCAAATTGAAATTTTTTAGAATTGTATGTTCCCAAAACACCTCTCTCTGTCCTTTACTTTTCCACTT
This sequence comes from Lampris incognitus, assembly GCF_029633865.1. NCBI lineage: Eukaryota > Metazoa > Chordata > Actinopteri > Lampriformes > Lampridae > Lampris > Lampris incognitus. Next base: position 39,899,575 of record NC_079211.1, read on the forward strand.
TCATCCATTTACCCAATCTCAGAAAGGCATTTGCTCTCCCGTTACGAATCGTAAGCGAATACCAGATACTCTGCACAATCTCTCTTTAAATCCATCTCCCAGCCATTTGTCCATCAACCCTCTTTCCTCCTCACTTTCAACCCGCTCTCCCTCAATAGTTCATGAGCCTCCCCAAAACTTATCTTCCAGTGTCTCCCGCCCTTCATCTACCCCTGGCTCAGTGCTTTATTGTCCCAGTTCTCATTCAAAGCTCAGGGCCTCCATCCCATTAAGCCTGATTCCATTCTGTTTTATGGAACCTCATGTTATTACCCGAAAAGTAATAAAAGACTAGTCAAGGGTAATGGCAATACCTTAGAGGTGATAGAATCTAATTATGGTAAATAGTGGGGACTTCCTCACAATAGTGGTTCCCCACAGGGGAGGTTTTGCCAAATTAATACTGCATGAATTACTTTTTTGAATATCAACAGGGTATACTGATGCAACATAAGGCATTTCATTGTGGAATATGGGTAGCCTGTGCCTTTTCCCCCGTATGAGATGTGCCTTGATTTTACTTGCCACTTCACATCAAAACAGCTCCAAGGCTGTAATATGTCTACTACTACTACTACCACTACTACTACTACTACCAGTACTACTACTACTCTGTGTCTCACACGGATACACTGTATATCGTTGATGTGAAGGTTTCTTTGGGTCATTCTGGATGACTAAAAAATAGCTCAACTGATAAAAAAAATGGATCCCATAACCCAGATGCTGCTAGTGCACACAGGGAATCTAACCCTCAAGAGGATCAGCGTACGGTTTTTCAGAAACACAAGCCGGCTGCTTTGTGAGTGCCATGTATGCAAAGGGCCACATTAACCTGAACCTCTGAATTGAGTAAAGGCTTGTTGGCTGAACTATGGTTATTCTTGGTTCACCAGCTCTTGGTGCCCTTATATTGTAACTGGTGAAGCATGCCACATAATTGATTGCACTGCCTTGCTGAGAGGCCTCTCCATGTTCTTTCCTGTTCATATTTTCCTTCGCTTTTTAGGTCTATGTGCTAACCATTTAGTGGAAAGAACAGTAAAAAGTCAAAGCAAGGAAAGAAACCTTTTAATAAAGTGAGACCAATTCACCATGTAATTTCATTTGCACAAAATAAATATGCCAGTGTTTCAACCATGCAGATGTTAGCGCCCACTGAGCTCCACTGACAACATAAATACCCCACTCATACCTGTAGTTTCTGCAGGTTGCTCCTGATTGTCACTGTGCTAACTTGTAACAGCCGCAGGTAATTCCTTTCAGTCTGGACTAGCTCCTCTATGGCAAACTGCTGTCTCTGGGCCGCTCTCTCCCTGGCAGCTGCTTTGTCTTCTTCAGACCTCTTTTTGGCCTCTGCCACCTCCTTGGGAGACATCTCCACCTCTGAGCTCCCCTCCTGGGCCCCAGAGAGAGGTTTTAAATCTGCCTCATCCACAGGGGAAATGTTTGGAATTAAAAGGCTCTCTGCTCTCTCCAAGTCCTCATCCAGTGTATGTACAATTACAGGCATGTCTGGATTCATTTTCACCTCCTCAGCCTCTTCCTTTTCTTCTTCGGAGTCATCCTGACTAAGCTGTCCTTTCTTTTTCGTCAGCGGCTCATCTCCAATCCTTTCTACTGCACCGGGGACAGAGAGGTCAGAGGACATCTGCTTTGGGAGAGCCAGCATGAGGGGGAGGGAGGTCCAGGTTTTCTTGAGAACCTGGATGTTCGGGTAGATCACTGTGAGAGAAGAGAGGTGCTATTTAGAAAATGAGTTTATCTTCGGGCTGCTTTCTAACTCTATTTCATGAGAATCCCATATCCCAAATCCCAAACAGGGTCTGTGAATTCAAATGTCTTTTTCTTGCTTAATTTCCAAATTGATCCCGTTTTTCATGATATATCTGCATTTGCAAAACTCTCAGCAACATGGGCAACCTTTTTAAGGCCAGAGGAATGAAAAACTTTGTTTAGTAATGTAAGAATTGCAAAGCAGGAAAAAACTATAATATTGATAAATTTTTGTTGTCTTTTTGTCTTTTTTTTTTCTTGTCCAGAGGCAAGAAAAATCTGCATAGACTGGAAACCCAGAAGCGAAGTTGAGAATGATATGGCTTGTTTGCACGGCGTCCTTCACCACACAAGCAGGAAGGAGAGTGTATTGTCATGGGGGCTTCGAGCTGGAATACCATGAGTTCAGCCCACTAAGAGGCTAGAAACCTGATTAGTGACATGATACTGCTGCTTCTTCACCAGGGATTAGCCGTTAGATGGTTCAGCTTAACATTATCTGATGGCTAAAACAACAAACTATGAAGATTGTTCTATATTTAACTTGAGGATTTACTTATGGCTAATAAAGTGCTATGATAAGGTGATAAAATACATCACCCACTATTAGGGCTGAGTAATATGGACAAAATCAAATATCACAATATTTTTGGACCAACCACATTAATATTGATATTGTGCAGATGACTACTGGTGCTTTCACAAAATATTTACACAATCAGCTTTTTGATAATCATCAGTAATGCCTATATTATAACTAAGTGGGTAAAGGCAAATAACAGAACAGCTAGAACAGTCTGGTAAGTTCAGAAAATTACATCACTTAACTGTAATGGTCTTTAAGACTGGGAAAAGACAACGCTTATGCTATAACACAATATTATGACATCCAAAGTCCCAGACAAAATCTAGTCTCATATCATGATATCAATATAATATTGATATATTGCTCAGTTGTACTTGATATGCACCCTCGCATAATACAATTTACCTACTACTTTTTAGCTTCAGAAACTATGTTCACACTCTAAACTGCTCAGAAACTGTTTCATATATTCTCATAACACTTGGTGCTACTGTCTCATGGTATGTTGTTCCAATGTACCGATGGACACCCAGCTATGGCCATAAGCTGTGGAAAGCCTCATTGCGCTAATCCATAGAGTGATGTAATGCAATTTTTTTGTATTATGTAGAATAATATGCATTGCCTGTTATTTACTTCATGCCTTGACTTATCCACTAATGTTGAGGTGACCCTGCAGCAAGTCTGCCAGTTTTTTTATGCCTCTAAGTTGTCTATATGTTCACAGATGCATTTTCCACAAGAAAATGTCAGATACTGGACCTGGCAAATAAATGGATTCTGATTGCTTATAAAATCATTTATTCTGATTGTTCAGGAAAAACAGTAAAAGTGCTTATTTGCAGACTTGACACTCATGTTGCTTTCACTAAGACGGTTAGCACTCAGATCTTTCAGGTTAACTTTTTTGGTTAACCTTTAAGTGTAGTGACGGCCCCATCCTTCTCTGAAGAAAAGTTGAGTTCTCGGTTCTTTTTCCTGTACTAAAGCTTTTGAGTTTTAACAGCAAATGGTAGTCAAAACCTGCAGATGGTTTGATATTTAAGACAAAGCAAAAGTGACCACACAAAAGTTTGAGCTATAATCACAGAACAGTGGGTCAAAACTCTGACATGAGTCTGAAATGACATACCAGAATAAATTAATGAAATGTCTTACCATGACATGAGCTCCTTAACCACACACAAACAAGTGTATCATAACTCTGCAGAAAGGTAAATCTGTGTTGCCAACAGGCAGCTAACAAATCAAGCAAGCCCCAAAAAGAAGCGACTCAACCACTGTCCCATTCACACTCACTGCCACTGTGGGGGTGATGGTGACAGAGTATCATTACACTATGAGAGCATGTTATCATTACCTTGGTCCAAATAGCTTATTCAGCAACAGTAGACCTCGATCTCCCTCCTTCCTCTCTGTCTGTGAGCCCAAGCGTCCTGACCATCTAGCAGAATCCGCTGCAGCAAAGGGGCAATATGCCTGGAAAAAAGACACAAACACAGCCTGTGTAACTTTCTCCACTGACTCACGCACACTGCGGTGTGTTGCAGGGGTGTGCGAGTGTGTGTGTGTGTGTGTGAGAGAGAGGAAGGCGGGGGATGGGAAAGGAGGGTTAGCAAGCTGTTTTGTAAGAGGAAAAAAAAGGGTGGGGGGGAGGTTGCAGTGTGGTGAAGCCCCCCAACACACACACACACACACACACACACACACACACACACACACACACACACACACAACTGAATAAGCCGACTGACTGCACCAGCTGGTGGGATGACCGACTGACGTCCGTTCAGACACCAACTGATTGGCTGAGTAGCTGGTCCTCTAAAACAACAAACCAATCAGCGGAGGCTCTAAGAGAGAGGCTTTCTTAAACCGTTATTTAGTCAATGAAGGTGGAGAGGGAATGAGTGATTGAAGTCTTTCTCCCAGCAAACAACAGCACCACGGGGCATCCCATCCTCTCCAAATTGGCAAGTAATTGTCAATGTGTTCTGCCTCGAGATTTAAAAAGAGAAACATCTATACATCATGGAACTTTAAAATGGCGGGGGGGGGGACGACATGTATATTAGGTCATTGTTTAAAAAAAAAATTTTTTTTTTAGAACATTTTTTTTTTGAGTAAAAATGGGAGAAACAACTATTCAATTTGCTGTGAGTAATATGGATGAGTGACAGAAGTTTATTCTGTCACGGCCCAGCCCATGCGTGACTGTAAAGCGGGGCGTTGCTAGAGAAGAGAAGGCATGCTCGTCCAATTCCTTTGGATGAATAAACATTTAAACGAAGGAAGTAAAATCAGAATATGGATGAGAAGTCAGCTAACCGGATAACTGACCAATGTTATGCTACCGAATGGGGTCCCTTATCTCAGTAAAACGTTCCAATGAAAATAATTTGCTGACTTAACATTTATCACATTACTTATAATATATAATGTCAGCCAATTAGAGCAAAAACAGTTTGGTCAGATGACACGGCACACCCCTGCCACCCTACCTGCAATGTTTCCCTTTGTCAGCAAAACTCTGTGCTGTTCTTGGAAACAAAACACATCCTGGACCATCGCGATGTGACCTGGGCTGAAAATGAACCGACATCAGACGAGCGTGCCCGGAAACATGGATTTTAAAGGAGCAGGCACCCCCACTGTGCTGGAAAAATCTGGCAAGCCTGCACGAGAGCAGTGTCAACATTTCTATACTGAAAAAAGGAAGAGAGCAGTCGCACGCACACCTGTAGCACTAATACCAAAATATACAATTCAAGTCTTTTTTTTCTCTAAAGATGGCAATACTGTATTGATACATTTGCATTTATTTTTGAGGGTTGTTGGAGGGTTTTACTTCACTTTGGGTAATGGAGTTCTGCCTTACCTTTTTTTTTTATACAGTAGTACAACTTAAGTCATTTGGTGGGGATATTTTTTGCACAGTATACTGTACAGTATGTTGTAAGGCTGTCTCTGAGCACCAGTCCAAATTTCTATATTGCACATCTCTATACACCATTTTATCCTTTTTTACATTGTAGAGTTGTGTATCGGGTAAATAGATGAATCGAATGCGCTTGACAACTAGATTATATAAACACACAAGCTTTTGTTATTTGTTAACTCTGAAAAATGGAAGTGTTGAAACAATGGTTCTCGGTCTAGTAAAGCAAAAACAGATTAAAGAGAAATTATATTTCTGGAATGGCGTTGGAGCCTTAACTACTCTCTTCCATTTTTCCAGACCCCCCTGCTAGCGAGCACCTCACTAATTCAGGCGTGCATTTCCTCCTAACCGTGACGTTTCTATCCCGACAGCATGACACCTGTTTAGATTCATCTTAATTGAAGCGTTACGACGGTGTTGACAAATCAAAGCGGCGGGGATAGCATCCTGTCCGTAATGTCAGACACTCTCTGATCCATTCTCGGAGGTGAGAGTTTTTCGCTGATGGCTACAACATTACCCATCACCACACGTCAACCAAGGAACTCTGCGTTTTGACGTGAGACAAGGATTAAGTACTACCACGAGCGATGACAGATGAGGTGGTTAAATAGCTCAGTTGAAAACACAGCTGGATGTGAGAATTTGTGCTTGTCCAGCTCTTGAGTTCATTTATCTGAGTGACATATGGTTTAAATGAGAGAAATTGTTTATTAGACCTAGAAAGCAGAAGAAGGACAGGAACCAATTCCACAAAGAGGAACAACTGGTGGACGTTATCTCCTTTCAGCTTTTTGGGCCCTATATGCTGTATATCCTGTTATCTGTACACTTGTCTCCTCAAATAACTCCAAGACATTGTGAATCATTGTATGAAATCAGCAGTTCTCTTAAGGGCAAAGAGACAAACACGAGGCATTTCACTCTTCCCTGTTGCTTCTCTCTTTATCTAGTGTATTGAAACGATGAATAAGAGCGAGCTGACCCGACTGTTTAAGTTATGAAGTCTATTCTAGAGACACATTTACAATGTCTGTACTAGTCTTTATACACAATACCACACTGGCCTCAAGGAACGATGTCCACGCTCCATAAGATGGAAAAATTATCAAATACATATCCATCCTACTCAGTACCACAATGTCTTGACAATGCTGTGATATGTTGTTGGAGCTGTTTCCACTACTACTGCATGCTTAACATTGAAAAGACTTAGCGTCAACATAAAACATAAATAAAAAAAAAAAGTGAATCGATCATACTAAATTGTCCCTAGGTGTGAATGTGTCGGCCCTGTGATGGACTGGCGGCCTGTCCAGGGTGTCCCCCTGCTTGCCACCCAATGGCTGCTGGGATAGGCTCCAGCATCCTGCGCCCCTACTCAGGATAAGCGGCTTGGAAAATGGATAGATGGATAAAACACAAAAATGACCAAAAGTGATATTGCTTCGAGTATAAAAAAAGATTGCTACATAAAGCAGCATTATTGGATTAGTTTGTATCTACAACCCAAAAAATTGGTTTGTGTTAAACAAAAGGCAAATATCACTGTCCAGTTTCATTAGATGATTTAAACTAACCCTTTTTACATTTTGTCCATGAATGCAAACACACTAGCAATCCTTGGATAATCACATGCTCACAAAATCAGACTAAGAGCTGCACGTCAACAAAACAATGAGAGACTTCAGCGCAGGAAGATTTTGTTAGCCTGGAATGTGGCAGGCAGGAAGGACGTAAGCCATCAAGGCTAACCACGTTCATATGTCAGCCAGGAATGCTGAAGGGTGGCATTCTTAATCGGCGAACTTAATTTTAGCGATGATGACCTAAGGTGATCCTCAAAAACAGGTTGCTACTGCATACCGACTGTGCATCTTAAACTATTATCCAAACATATGTGCTGTCAGTTCAAGAAGAACTAAGCACAATAGCCAATATTGCTATGAACCTAGAACAACCAGTTATGACAAGAGTGGAGCCAATGAAGACAATTATAAACTAAGCAAAAGTGTGATTTTTTTTTAATCAAAAATAGGTGGAAAATAATGGAACGCAATTTAGGGTTTGTGTGTGTGAGTGTGGGGTGGCAGGAGTGAAAAGTACTCAAGAGGTGTCTGAAGAAGTGCCTGATGTTTAGACTCGGGGGGGGGGGGGTGTCACTGGGAATAACACTTTGCAGAATAGAGGAAACCGAGTGAAGTTGTGACCAGTAAAACACAGCACACAGCTGAAGGAGAGCAGAGGGAACAGGGCACCAGCGCCAGTCAGCTCCTTCTTATCACTTGCATGAGATCCCCCTTACAGAGATCTCTCTACTATGGTGTTGTGTCTTTGGGAGATCCCCATATTGAATCGTCCCTTGTATCTTAGAGAGTAGTTACTGACGTTGTGTCATATCGTGCTGTTTTAACGTTGCAGCCAAGTGGTCTTTACGGACCCCACAAATCCACAATCGACTGGTTTCGATTATCCTGAGCGGGAGAAGTAGAAATTACACAGAAATGTCCTAAACACATTTTGACCAATTTGACCATCAGCATCACCGGTGGTGTGATTTTTACTAGTCCTTAACTTGGGTTTTTAGGTCTCACCGATATTGTTTTTTTTTTTCCTGGAAGTTATTTGAGCAGTAGTTCATGGAGATGGTGTAGCTACCAGTCGATAACAACGTCAAGATTAGAGCCCCAAAACCACCACCGTCCCCCACCAAGTCATTCGCCTTACCCTGATGCGTTAGATGTCAGGGCACCATGTTCCCCTCAGGATACCAGCAGCACTGACATGGCCGTGTCGGCTTCTTAACAAGTGAGGATTCAAAGACGAACGAGAGTCCGGTTATCCTTTCCCACACCGAGGCGTCGTCAGTCTTCGGTCTCCCCCGCCTCACGTTGTCAGTCGCTCCGTGTTTCTGCCGCCGCTGCCTCGGCTCATCGGTGCTCGTCTGCCGCGCAGCCTTCGGTCGTTTGTCTCGATATCTGAGCGTGACCTGGGAAGATGAACGCTGAATACCTAAACGACGTTCCTCGACATTTCAACCAGCATGGACCTGACAGCGCGTTTTTAGCCCCGTCACGATGACATCCTAGCCGAATACTCATACTTGATCGCCCCCCCCCGCCTTAAAAAAAATCAAAAACAAAAACGGTCTGTACCCCGCCCACTTCCAAAATAATAATAAAAAAAATAAACGAGGAGGCGGCAACACTCACTCACTGTTCATGGAAACGGCGAATTTAATTTACACGCATCAAACGGCGCTTCCACCGTAACTCATCGCGCTGCGACTGTTTCCGTCACCTTTCCTCTTCTTCTTCCTCTTCTTCTTCTTCTTCCCCTTTCTCCTCCATGACCCGGTTGACAACGCTGAACTCTGGCTCACCTGTTCTACGTCACCGGCCAGGTTCGCCTCTGTGCCGGTCACCATGACGTCACCGTTTAATTTACACACGAGTTAAAAAGTCACGACACAAGTTTACAACAGAAGAAGTCGCTACAATGAACCGACATATGTAAAACGACCCCGGAGCTTCCAGGTGTGCGTGTTAGCGTGTCATATTCGGTCCGAATCATTACTGTTAGTGTTGTCCATACAGAATACTACGCGGGGGAAAAAAGCAAGTACTATTGGAGATTTTGGCAAAAGCCACAGATTCTAATGAACACAATCAGAAAGTGTGACGTCCCGCGTCACTGCAGAACTTTCTGGATCTAGGGGGTCTTTTTTTCTACAGACCCGATGATCCTCGTTACTCAGTACGGTAAATGGGACCAGTGTAGGTGTTACGGGTCTCGATCGTGGTCCCCGATGGACAAGATTATGCAGTAACTCAGCGGGAAACTGCTGTAAACGGTAGTGAGTGAATACTGCCTTTCAGCGACAGCATGCTTTATGGGTTGGAACGGCACCCATACCCTCGAGCGCCGGTGCCCCGAGGCATCACGGCGAAATACTACCACCTACCGACACAACAGAGCATAACAGGACATAACATGAACAACCTGATCAATATTATTGTGGTCGTAAATTTGTTTTTGTTTTCTTGTTTTCTTATGTGTCTATGAATTAACTCACAATTTTTTTTGTGAGCATCACATAGGCTATGCAATATTCATCCATTAAGTCAAGTTTATTTATATAGCCCAATATCACAAATTACAAATTTGCTTCAAGGGGCTTTACAGCAGCACAGAATCCTGTCCTTAGACCCTCGCATTGGATAAGACCCTTTAACAGAGAGAAAAAAATAGGAAGAAACCTCAGGGAGAGCAAGAGAGGAGGGCGCTTGCAACTTCTTGCCCTCACACGTCAAACAAATTAATGAGGGAGAAAAGATCAGTGCAAGGGTCAGGAAGAGGGAGGACAAGGAAAGAGAAAGAAAATATTGGTTTTGTGGGTACAACATAAAACCCATTTTGTTCAGCGCAAAAGTGCATTTGCATAAGGCCAGGTTCCTTGAGCAACCTCTGAGTTAATGGGAGAGAAAGGAAACTAGAGAGAAGCTGAAAAAGATGGCGAGAAAGTGATGTTATGAGGGTGAAAGAAAGTGTGCAATAGAGAGATGACAAAAATCGGTTCAATCAATCTCTATAAACCAGGACTCTTCCTCTTTAAAGCGAGATGAGCATATGGTAGAAGGTAAAGAGAGAGAACAGTCGATCCTCTGTATATCCGTTCATTACCCAAACCGCTTATCCTTACTCAGGATTGTGGGGATGCTGGAGCCCATCCCAGCAGTCATTGGAGGACAAGCAGGGAGACGCCCTGGACAGGCCACCAGACTGTCACAGGGCCGACACATATGTACATCTAGGAACAATTTAGTGCCACCAATTCACCTGACCTACGTGTCTTTGGACTGTGGGAGGGAACCGGAGCATCTGGAGGAAACCCACGCAGACACGGGGAGAACATGCAAACTCCACACAGAGGATGACCTGGGATGATCCCAAAGGTTGGACTGCCCCGGAGCTCGAACCCAGGACCTTCTTACTGTGAGGTGACCGCGCTAATCACTGTGCCACCGTGCCCCCCCTCCATACACCATGTAATAAATACACAAATATCATGGTTTGAAATGTCTTTATAATCAAAGCTTTATTTGTAATTCATTGATAGCTGTTTCATCCAAATGCCAGAATCCTGAGTTGCAGAAATCAAATCAGATATAAAACGTCATGTAATCTTATAAACACATAATACTGTACTGCAGTGTACACCATATCTAACAGCTGTGATCGGGGATTATACTGGTTGATGGGGTGGTGGAGTTGATTTAGTTCTTGTTCAATTGCAGAGTTGAAACATGTCCTGATCAAATACTGTGTTTTATTCTTACTTATGGTTCTATCCTCGTTTGTGTTTTGGTTGTAGATTGGTCAAACTGAAGGTGATGTTTTAATTTTCATGGTGATTGTAGCAATGGCGGTGAATTTCCAGCTGTATCAGCACAGCGCTGCTGAATGCATGAATGGGAAACACTGACTGAGCTCATATCGGTCATAATGGAGCTTAAAAAGTCATCAGTCATTTTGGTCAGGGGTCTTGGGTCTGGATAAAGTATTTGTAGCCAGCAGTTCAACTGTTCAGCTTAATGAACTACTCTACTGGGCAACTCTACAGTAAAAATCCTCATCTCTTTCCGTTAGTTTTTCATGGACACTTCAAAACCTGTGCCAAAAGCTATCCTATTTAGAAATACATGATTATGAAATATGAAAGGCCTGCCACTGAATGTTAAGGGAGTGGTTTCACGTTTTCACCATGATGGAAAAGTAGCACAGAAAAAAAGAAGATTTTATAACGTTATCACCCTTTTCTGCCTGACATGACAAAGGGCTAATTTCTGTGCAGTAGTGCAATGCTCAGGTTATGCCATAAGCGATGGCAAAAGATAACACTATAAAAACTAAACAAAGCACCACATTTAAATGAGGCATTTTCTTTGTTTTACATTTCCATCGGCGTCCACTCTTCATTTATTCTGCTGCAGGTTTCAGCTTGATGTCTTGATGTTCAGTTCAGTATACATGTTCCTGAGGGCTAGGTTCAGTTCAGGTCCATTTCAATCAATTCAGGATCAGACACTTTTTCTAAATTCAAGGCATATTTTGACATGACACTGAACCTCGTGATATGTCTTTCTGTCTTAGTTTCTGACATGTATGGCTCTTGAAATCCCGGTTTGGTTAAAAATGAAATCTATTAAAATGAAAATTAAAAAAAATAACTAGGTGATGTGCCAGTACCTTATAAATGCAAGTTCCTGTTTCTCACCAAATATAATGAAACCCCTGCTTCCTTATTTATCATCATCCTCATTATCCCATCCTTCATGAACTGGCAACAAATGGTTTTTCATGAACACTATCCGTTTCCAACATAATGAAAAAATGTCCCCAATAACCATACATACATATTTTGATAAAATATTATTTAAGACTTTTTTTTTCTATTTTTCACTTTTAGCCACCACTTGCAAAAAAAGAGATGTTCAAGTTAGGTGCTAAACACCCCAAATAACAATGAAACACATTTTCACTGTTATCTCTGCCAGGAAACCCCAAGAAAAAGAGATGAACTTTTCACCAGGTACCATGATAACATGCCCGTCCTCAGTAAAGAGGAGGTGGCTTCAAAAACCCTTTCGAAATATGTGTCAAATTGTATTGCACAGTGAAAAAAGACACATACCCCCACTCATTCACATAGTCCTCCTTCCTCAGTTAAACACTCATCCTCATGTCCTCCTGGGTGCTCTTGCACGCCTCTGTTTGATGGTTTTGGTACTGACACGCAGCTTCCGCAGACGGTGCTGGCGTAGCCTCAGCTGCAAGTCCTTGGGGATTTTGCCCCCCTTTGCCAGAATCTCCTTCAGCCTCCACTTGGGTGTCTTCGTGAGGCGGAAGTCGCAGATGGTGGGGTAGTGGTCATACATGACGAAGCAGGTGCGGGTGGAGGGGTAATAGCCCTTAGCGCTGGCTGTCACCTGGTACTCGCCAGGATTCAGGAGGCGCCAGTAGTCTCCATCCGCCACTAGAAAAAAAGGACAACAGCAGGAGATGGCGAGTGAAAAGGCACGGTTTAAAATGAACACCTAATACTGCAACTGCTACTCATGGGTTGGTCACTCGGGGTCGAGTATATTGAGTATCCCTCTGGATCCTCAGGTGGGCATAGAAGCCAATCCTGGAGCTGCATAATGGGAGGACACCTGCACGTGACAGCTTTTTACGTGGAGTGGCTGATGTGCCTGCCACCACACAGTCCTTGGGGGTAGCCAGAGTCCAATGGCATGGAGAACCAAGACGAGTGGGGACCACCCTCTGTTGCAGCCTTCATCCACCTTCACTGTCATTGTGACCTGGAGACATCTTCCACCAGTTCCACCGTTGAGGTCTTTGTTGGATCGCGCTTCGTCTGGAACCTCCCCCTTGGCCAATCCGCTTTGGGTGACCCTACCAGGAGCCAAGCCCCGGACGGCATAGCTCTTGGGATCGTTGGTACATGCAAGCCTCTCCACCACGGCAAGGTGTCCGATCCAGGAGAAGAATCGTTACTACAGTGACGTCTAAAGAGAGATGGCTGATACATTTTGGCTGTAGCTAGTAAATCGGTCATTTATACAGTTTTGCCCACTGGGATAAATGATACTTACCTTATCTTACCATCTTATTTATCACCAGTCACATTAATATGCAGAAATCTTGACAAGTAAAGAAAAATGAAGAAATGTATTGCGCAGGGCAAACTCTGAATCTATCTGAGCCAGTTTAGTAAATATAATACATGGAAAAAGATGAACTCGAAATCATTCGCTTTTAAATCACGGAGAGTGTTTGTTGAAAATCAAAAATGTTTTGGTGTTATCTTGGCATGATGGCAACATTTTGACACTAGCGTTATGCATTAAAGGCTTTGGAAAATGATTCCCCTCTTGACTCCTATTTCAATTCATTTATGCCTGACCTGACATCTAGACCACTAAAACTATGCATGGATATCCTTCAGAAATATGCCAGTGACCCATTTTGGGGATGATTAAAAAGAAAAATAATTAATTAATATTAAAAATACATTCAAAAAGGTTCTGCATTGCTTTGTATAATAGAAAAGGTTTGTTATGTTTGAATAACCAAATATCATCACATGACATGAGAGAGTACCTGATCGGATGTGATGGTCTATGTCATCAACTTTTATGATGGCATCCGCTATACCGGCCTCCGTGTCTTTGTCACGAACTACACCCTTTAGCCCACGGTGGACCTAAAAGAAGAAAAATGAATAAATAAAACCCCAGAAGAAACAAACAAAACAGCTTTTGGGTCTTAGCACTGTAGCGCACATAAGTCCATCCACTGCTCACAGATATGTAAAATAAAATGTCTTTAAGTAAATACAGGAGTCTTGAATGCACTGCAGTTTCAACTGTCGGGGTCTCGGTTTTCATCAAGTGCCATTACTCTGACAGAGCATTTTTAAAATGTTTGAATAATCTCAAGGAAGAAGATGAAGAAGAAGATGATGATGATGATGATGACGACAAGGTGAACAGTAACTATAATTAAGAGGCGTTTGAAAGACCCTTATGGAGGTTATCAGACGACACAGACCTGCTCCATGTAGACCAGCAGAGACTCTCTGTTGTTCTGCCACTCCACGGGGAGCTCGCTGACATGGGGGAACTTATCACAGGACAGCTCCACCGTCACCTCAAAACAGTTGGTGTGCAGGTAGCTAAAATCATTCATACCTAGAAAGAAAGAGAACATGAACATGTGTGCGTACACACACACACACACACACACACACACACACACACACACACACACACACACACACACACACACACACACACACACACACACACACACACACACACACACACTTGCACTTACTTCCTGGTACGTTGTGCCAGTCTGCTCCATTGATGATGTTATTATATCTGATGAAGTCCTTGTTATGACAGGGCCGCCGGTCTGGGTTCGACATCACCTGTTTTATTTTTTCAAATGATAGCAAAATTTTATCAGCCAATATGGGGCACCTTACTCTCAAGCTGCTACATTCACTCACTCACTTTTCTAATGGAGTCTGTTAAAGGGGCATCCAAAACATTGTGGAGGGGCTGACACAGTTCACGAGTGTCTGAAGTGCACTCAGTTACAAGTCTAAGAGTAAATGGAGGTCATCTTGTACAGAAAAAAAGCCTTTAAATTAAATATTCCAACAAAAGGGGAGGTGCAGCACCCCCCTCCAAAAATAAATAAAAAAATAAAAAAATAAAAAAGAGGGACTGGAAGGTGTGCTCCAATAATCGGGGCACCATATTGCTCAGCCTCCCTGGGAAAGTCTACTCTAGGGTGCTGGACAGGAGACTACGACCGACTGTCGAACCTCGGATCCAGGAGGAACAATGCAGAGTCTGTCCTGGCCGTGGAACAACGGACCAAGTCTTTACCCTTGCAGAAGTGCTGAGGTTAGCATGGAAGTTTGACCAGCCAGTCGACATGTGTTTTATGGACTTAGAGAAGGCTTACGACTGTGTACCAGGGCACTCTGTGGGGGGTACTGTGGGAGTATGGGGTACCGGGGCAGTTGATACAAGCCATCTGGTCCTTGTATAACCAAATTGAGAGCGGTGTCTGCATCTCGGCACAAAGTCAAACACGTTTTTGGTGGGTGTCAGACTCCGCCAAGGTTTTCCCTTGTCTCCGATTCTGTTTGTGATATTCATGGACAGGATCTCAAGGCGCAGCCAAGGTGAGGAGTGTGTCCGTTTTGGGAACCTCAGAATTGCATCTCTGCTCTTCGCAGATGATGTGGTTTTGTTGGCTTCATCAGAACGCGACCTCCAGCATGCACTTGGGTGGTTTGCAGCTGAGTGTGAAATGGCTGGGATGAGAGTCAGCACCTTCAAGTCTGAGGCCATGGTTCTCTACCGGAAAATGGTGGATTAATCCCTCCGGATTGGGGATGAGTTGTTGCCTCAAGTGAAGGAGTTCAAGTATCTCGGGGTCTTGTTCACGAGTGAAGGTAGGATGGAGCAGGAGATTGACAGGCGGATTAGTGCAGCACCAGCAGTAATGCGGACTTTGTACAGGACCGTTGTGGTGAAGAAGGAGCTGATCCGGAAGGCAAAGCTCTCAATTTACCAGTCAATCTTCGTTCCAACCCGCAGAGCTTTGGGTAGTGACTGAAAGGGTGAGATCGCGGATACAAATGAGTTTCCTCGGTAGGGTGCCTGGGCTCAGCCTTAGAGATAGGGTGAGCAGCTCAGACATCCGGAGGGAACTTGGAGTAGAGCCGCTGCTCCTTTGCATCGAAAGGAGCCAGTTGAGGTGGTTCGGGCATCTAATTAGGATGCCTCCTGGGCGCCTTCCTTTGGAGGTTTTCCGGGCACGTCCAACTGGAAGGAGACCCCGGAGTAGACCCAGAACTCTCTGGAGGGACTACATGTCCAATCTGGCTTGGGAATGCGTTGGGATCCCCCAGGAGGAGATGGAGGGCGTTGCTGGGGAGAGAGGGATGTCTGGAGTGCCCTACTAAGCTTGCTGCCACTGCGACCCAACCCCGGAGAAGCTGCTGATGATGAATGGATATATTCTAAGAAAATGATAGTCAACCTTACATGCAAAATGAACAAATCTCCCTGTGCATCATCTGATTTGACAGGGCTCTTGGCCAGATCCTGCAGCAAGAATAACTGCCAGCAATAGTAAAGCTGCACCATACAGACCTTTAACCCTAACCCTTTGACTCAATATTTCACCAGTGGAAAATTTTCACGAAAAAAAGAAGAAGAAATCACAGGCAGAGGACAAACCTGATTGGTGCTGGCGTACACTGTGGCCAGCCAGCGGAAGAAGCTCTCGTCAGCAGTGGGAGTGTGGTCACGGGGTGCCCAGTCACGGGTCATGTCGAAAGGGTAAGTGACCACCAGCTCCCCACCGTGGAGGTTGGCACTGAGAACAAAGGGGATAGTCTGCATCCACTTGATAACGGCCCGGGTCTCCAACGCCACCTGGGGGAGGGATCGGAGAAACAGTTAGAGATGAATCGGAGAATACACTCAAGGGTACATGGAGCACTTAGAATAGAAGGAGGTTTTGTTTTTTTTCCGCAGATAGGAAATATTTATTTTCACTGTCTCCCCCTTCTCTCCACAGGGAAGTAAGATTAGGGATAAACTACAGAACAGTACCTCTTGTCTTGAGGTAGTAAGATTCAATGTCTCATTCAAGTATATTTAAAGCTGCCAACAGGAGTCTTGGGTTTTTCCTGGTTTTGCAAACCCTTGTGGATAAAAGCGGTCATGTTTCACAGAATGGCTTCATTTCAAAAAAGTGTTGCTTCTTGTAGCAAAGACTTACATTCACCCTCTGGTAGCTTGTGCATTTGTTTGGAAGAGAAGAGTGAGAGATGTTTTGGAAAAAACAGCTGTTTGCAAGATATATAGTGATGCGGTAATGTATCATTAATTGTGGTGATATAGCCCATCAGTGCGGATGGATTTTGTTAGATTCTGTGGGGAATCCGCCCTGGAGAAAAGCATTTGGAAACGTTATATAACAAAATCTTGGCGGCACGGTGGCGCCAAGATCTAAAATCTAAAATCTAGCCAAAATCTAATCTCACTGATGGTCTCATTTGATTATGCATCAAAATTAAAATTAACCCAAACTTTAAGCAGGCTGGATGCTTGCCGACAAGGGAGGTTTGAACCTGCATCTCTTGGTTGACGGTGTGAATCCCTTTACTCACTAGGCGCCGTTACCCTGTAAGAGACACATAAAGCTTACGAAGGCGTCCTTGGAGTTGTACTGTGCAGGGACCGGGAAGTAGTGGTTGATGAGTTTGGATTTGTCCGTCTCCAGCTCGATGGCGTTCCACATCACCGAGTTGAGGTCAGCGAAGTTGTGGTTCATGTCGATGCCCTCGTAGCTATACCGACCCAGCGCCCACCCTCCTAGCTCTGAACCCTGTCCATTAACAAAAGGAAGAGGTATACACTTTGAGCAATGGACTGAAAGAGAAGATGGGAGGAGAGAATGCATTTAATTATATACAATTTGAAACAATCTCCCCCTATGATCTATCAAATTATATTCAAATCAAATCAAAGCAAATTGCATTCGAAAAGCTAAACTAATTTAATCGAATTTAATTTAATCTACCTAGCTCTGCTTGCTCTATCGCACTCTAATTGAGGTCCTGTTTTCCCTTTTCCCAATGTCAGCATAGAAATATCAACAGCAACAACAACAATAATAATAATAATAATAATAATAATAATAATGCGATACACTGTCAAGTCTCAGAATGTCTTGCTCAGAGACACTTCAGCAGTGTCAGTGCTTGCCATCATGTAAGTTTGACCCTGCATCTCCTCAAACCCCTGGCTCACTCTGCTGCCATGCTGTTTATTATGAGTGCGTCTGCACTACTGTTACCAAGACAAAGCCCTGTTCAACTGTCAATTACAATTCTGATTGGGATGGGTTTTGTAATCATATCAAAATCATAATTTTAATTAGCACTGAAACGAGAGGACACTAGGCAAAACGTACAGCAGGGCTCCATTAATGAGCATGCGGTTATAAGAACAGTTTGAAGGCACCTTTTTGAGGGCCATCTCATAACCGTCGGGGTTCATGGCAGGCAGCAGATGGATGCGGGTTTCTTTGACCAGGCGAACCACACGCTGGTCTCCACGTTTGTACTCCTGACACATGTACTCCATCAGGTTCAGTAGCAGTTCCCTGCCAAGCGCTTCGTTCCCATGCATCCCAGCCACGTAGCGGAACTCCGGCTCTCCTGCAGGGAGCAGCAGGCCGAAAGGAAAAAAGAAAGAAAGAAAGGTTAGTGCATAGCTATCTGTATATTTTGTTCATTCTGCCATTGAAGTTCTAAACTCACTGAACCTCTGATCACCATCATCAGGTTGAGTGTCCTCGGATGGCTCTGACCCTCTCTCGCCACCCGTCTCTATCCTACATAGCAGCTGGAAGACCCTCAGATGGACATCCTGTGTCATCGACAAGTTGACCGATGTAATTTCTTGCAGGCCTTCCCACAAATGTCTTTCCATGTTTGGGTGACCAAAGTAGAGTGTCGCTTGCAAGTTCTTCCTTGCTCCTCCAGCAATGACTAGCAAATCGAACCCTTCGTTCTCAGATAGTGTTTGAGATGGCGGGGATATTGCCATACAAACACTTCTTTGTAGGATGCTTCTTCCAGGGATACGTTTAGTGCAGCATGCAGCATTCTGGTGAAAGCCCCATCAAGTCTGGATTCAAGCTGTTTAGTGAAGGTCCAAGAAGATGATCCATAAGTGAGCCTCTAAACTCGTGTGTTAATGTGTTGATAATGTATGTCTCCATGTATGTCCTGTGGTATATAAGTAAAGTATGTGTACATGTGTACTGTCTGTGAGGCTCTATACAAAAGGTGAAAACAAATATCCTCTCATAGGACAATAACGTATCTATCTGTTTATGTACCTATATTTTAAATATGTGGTCAAAGCCAAAAAGATGAAGACTCCGACTGAATGTCTTTTCGAGAAGATTTTTTTTGTACCTATCAAGATTTTGTGTATCTACACCAAGGTTTTGTGTAAATATCATTCAAAACCCTAATTACAATTTTTATCATTCTGATCCTGTCAAAGTAGAAGATCACTTTTCAGTGCTGTTGCTGTCTCGAGCCAAAAGCTTCACATCTTGCCAGTTCAGTGTCCAAAGGGATGACAAGTTATTCATCATTCAGCCCAATGCATTCATCCACACACACAGCGTTTGGCAGATAGGTCTGAAATCTAGCACATCCTCCCTAGGACCGTTTTAAAGAAGCAGTTACCCCCCCAGCACCTTGCCAAGGACACACAAACATCTGAAACCAGAGTCGCAAGCTTTCCTTACTGCAGATTTGACGGTCAATTTATTTGTGTATTTATGAATCCTGTCACATACTCACACCCAATACACAAACACAAACACGTGGATGTGCACACAGCTAAACATTCATGCATACACAAACACCGACACACACCAAATGTCTGCAACATATCAAACAGCTTCATAGGTTGTTTGGCTCAGAGAGCCTGTGCAGCCCCAGTAATTAATTCATATTTATTTACGCTGCAGATTAGCTGGACTCATAAGCTTGGAGATGGCCCGGAGGCCAAGAGGAGCACAGGAGCTGCCTGTTCCAATACTCAGGAGGCTTCTATATCCAGAGGAGGAGGAGCGTTTCCAAAAACATCTGCCCTTGAAAATGCTGCATATGGTACATCTGGAGGTTTTCAGAAAGCAAAAAAACAAAAACAAAAACAAAAACAAAACAAGGTCTATACATACATAACTTAGTTGGAAAAGCAATTTTGCTAGGTATTTAGTAGGCTTCTCTTTAAAAAAAAAAGTCAAACTGGCACATTAAAAGAGTTTGTGAATCAATTCTTTAATGCCCTATCCTTAATGATTTGTGCTCCTGCATTGTCCAAAAAAACAAAAAAGATCACCGGTTTGAATCCCCATGTTACCTCCGGCTTGATCAGGCATCCCTACAGACATGATTGGCTGTGTCTGCGGGTAGGAAGCCGAATGTGGGTATGTGTCGTGTTCGCTCTACTAGCACCTCCTCTGTTTGGTTGGGGCGCCTGTTCGGGGGGGGGGGACTGGGGGGAATAGCATGATCCTCCCACATGCTACGTCCCCCTGGTGAAACTCCTCACTGTCAGGTGAAAAGAAGTGGCTGGTGACTCCACATGTATTGGAGGAGACATGTGGTAGTTTGTAGCCCTCCCCGGATCGGCAGAGGAGGTAGAGCAGCGACCGGGATAGCTCTGAAGAGTGGAGTAATTGGATGGGTACAATTGGGGAGAAAAAGGGGGAAAATTAAAAAAGAAAGAAAGAAAAAAGCATGATATGGCTATGTAGCTTCTTTCCATCCATCCATTTTCCGAACTGGTTATCCTGCTCTCAAGGTCGCGGGGATGCTGGAGCCTAGCCCAGCAGTCATTGGGCGGCAGGCGGGGAGACACCCTGGACAGACCGCCAGACTATCACACAGGGCCGACATACGCACACGCACACGCACACACACACACACACACACATTCATACCTAGGGACAATTTAGTACGGCCGATTCACCTGACCTACATGCCTTTGGACTGTGGGAGGAACCCCAGCCCCCGGAAGAAACCCACGCAGACACGGGGAGAACATGCAAACTCCACACAGGGTGACCCGGGACAAGCCCCAAGGTTGGACTACCCCGGGGCTCAAACCCAGGCCTTCTTTCTGTGAGGCGACCGCCCTAACCACTGTGCCACAGTGCTGCCCTATGTGGCTTCGAATCTAGGGTCAAATCCAGGGTCCCTTGAGAGACAAAATTATCCACCAGTGCTAACCGCTAAACTTTCTTCCATGCTGGCTTGCTGCACAACAGCTTATAAAGACTGCATAATGTTTTCACCTTACGTTACCTGTTCAGAGCTCCATAACAGCTATGTCAAACAGCACATTCATATATATTGATTCAAGTCCTGTGTTAGCCTGCATTAGACGTTCATGCCTTTTTTATTTGTGACACAGCAAAGAAACATTATGAGGAAAGGCCTATTTAGAGATGGGAAGGGAAAAAAACAAAACAACCCAAATAAATAGAGCCTTTATATATTTATTTATCTATTTATCTATCTATTTATTTATTTATTTGTTTATTTATTTTTTACCTGAAAACCATGCATCAGGGTTGGCATGGACCTAATGTGTTCATGCCAACATGACCAAAATGTGCTGCTGTTTTTCCAAGTGTGCACTGTTATTTGCATCAGAGGTCAGGGAAAGTGTTGATAGGCTCAGGTTAGGATGGTGTCCCCCCCCCCCCCACACACACACACACACTCCCCCGAGGTCTCTGGTGGCCCATCTAACAGCATATCTAATGAAAACCAGGTGTACTGACTAGGTTTCACAAAAAAAAAATTTCCCCTCAGTCAAAAAAAAAAAAAGTTTATGAATGGGTTATCAAGACAGGAGTGATAACATTGGTGTCATTTTTTTTATAATTATAATAATAATAATAGGGTATATAAAATGCAACTTGAATGATGATTGATTGATTGAATCACTTTGGTTTTAACGTTTGAGGGATAGTGTAACTGAGGCTTTGGTTGGTCAAAATACTGAAGCTCGGTAGACTTTGTAGCTGGTGCCTGTCAGTGTATGATGGGTGGTCGATTTCAGAAAGAGTCCGGGAAAAAAAACAAAAACAAAAAAAACCTTTTAACCATTTCCCCCACTTGTTGTGGTCAGAAGAGTCGTTTCTGGCCATAAAAGCGAGTTATAGGGTCAAATTCCCAGAGTCCCAAACAGGAAAACACTGAGATTATCATAGAATCTTCAGTTGAGAGAAAAAGAAATTTCCTTAAATGGAGGGAACGCCATATTTATTCACCTTTAATACAACTACTGCAGCTATTCAAAAGTCAACTGACAACTTTCCCCGTCAAGGGAGTCTTGGCCAAGACAGCATCATCGAAACCAACAACCTATCCCAATCTACAAATTAAACCCACAAGCTGTTTAGAGGAAGAAAACTTGCACAAAGTGACATACCTGAAGAGAGGGGAGAGAGGGGGGACATGTGACTATGTTGAACCCGGTCAGTGGGCTATCCACTGTACCCACTGGCAGATGGTGTGACGACAGGAAGAGCTGTTAAGTTTGTGTACAAGGCCAAAAAAAACAGACTTTGAAGTGAGAAAGGAAATTGGTTGAGGCTGACTGAAGGAAGTTGGGGGGGGGGGTTTCATCCTGCAGTGAAAGGTGCCAGTATTCCCAGTGCTGCCTTCCACGAGTGACTAGAAGATCCTCTTCACGATATCATGCAAATGCAGGTGAATTTCTCATTAACTTCAACTTTGGTTGATATTTGTGTTTGTCGAATTGAGAGATTGACGATTTGACCCTTGAAAGTCTTACTAAAGCTTTTGTATCATTTCAAAACCACCATGGTGCTGAATCCAAAACTCGTCATTTTTTTTTCTTTCCTCATTTGCAAATGTGTGCACTGTGTGCAAAAATCTTGCATATATAAGATTTTAACTTGAAAACTGTAAAAGGCTTCACTACACTGTGGGAAAAATTATTAATAATAAAAAGAAAAATATCTACTGATAGGACAAGGAAGTTGTTCTTTCGGTTTTCCCATACACTTCATATATTTTGTTATTCCATTATAATTCTGTTATCCTCTTTCAATTTTGTATTCCGTAAATTGTGTAACACAACGTCCATTGAACATTGTCTGTCTTGGCAGAAAGATCCCTTCTCTTTTGCTCCTCCTGAAGTTTCTTCCTATTTATTCTCCCTGTTAAAGGTTTTTTTTTTTAGGGAGTTGTTCCTTATCCGATGCAAGGGTCTAAGGACAGGATGATGTGGTGCTGTAAAGCCCCTTGAGGCAAAGTTGTAATTTGTGGTATTGGGCTACACAAATAAAATTGACTTGACATATCACTTCTTTCTGGTGCAACACAACGTGTTTCAAAAATTTCTCGAGTCAACCGATATCATCTTGAACCAACCAAAGTAACCTATCCTGTTATCAGGTTACTGCCTCTTGGTTCAAGATCACTTTTAATACAGACGGTTATATAGCAGCAAAATGTCTGCTTGTCATTCCCGGGTATCTACTTCTGCTACCGTGTGTTTTGGCGGGAAACCCCATCGGAGCGGCTGCCACATGTGGTGTGGCCATGCCAGAGAAAACATTTCGGCAGCTCAGTGCAAATGAGCAGGGGTGTCACTCCGTATGGGTAGATGCTTTGCATAGAGAGAGACTATCAGTGTAATTTTGGGAGGCCGGCACACAGTGGTAGCCTTTGTCCTTTCTCATGCTGCGTCTGTCCTTCACCCGTGGTGCAGCAGTTTCCAAAGCACTCTTCTCTGAGTGCAACGACAGTGCAGCGGGCATGTTAAGAAGTGGATCTCCTACAAAAAGTGACTTCTGCATTGTGAATAGCAGACTGTACTAAGACTAATAAACTTAAGTAGTCCAGGCTGAAATGAATAGTATTGACTTTATAATGCATTAGAAAGGTGCAGTGTGAACAGATGTTATATCACTGAATGCTGCACAATCTGACACATACACACATACATACACTACCGTTCAAAAGTTGGGGATCACATTGAAATGTCCATATTTTTGAAGGAAAAGCACTGTACTTATCAATGAAGATAACTTTAAACTAGTCTTAACTTTAAAGAAATACACTCTATACATTGCTAATGTGGTAAATGACTATTCTAGCTGCAAATGTCTGGTTTTTGGTGCAATATCTACATAGGTGTATAGAGGCCCATTTCAAGCAACTATCACTCCAGTGTTCTAATGGTACAATGTGTTTGCTCATTGGCTCAGAAGGCTAATTGATGATTAGAAAACCCTTGTGCAATCATGTTCACACATCTGAAAACAGTTTAGCTTGTTACAGAAGCTACAAAACTGACCTTCCTTTGAGCAGATTGAGTTTCTGGAGCATCACATTTGTGGGGTCAATTAAACGCTCAAAATGGCCAGAAAAAGAGAACTTTCATCTGAAACTCGACAGTCTATTCTTGTTCTTAGAAATGAAGGCTATTCCATGCGAGAAATTGCTAAGAAATTGAAGATTTCCTACACCGGTGTGTACTACTCCCTTCAGAGGACAGCACAAACAGGCTCTAACCAGAGTAGAAAAAGAAGTGGGAGGCCGCGTTGCACAACTGAGCAAGAAGATAAGTACATTAGAGTCTCTAGTTTGAGAAACAGACGCCTCACAGGTCCCCAACTGGCATCTTCATTAAATAGTACCCGCAAAACACCAGTGTCAACATCTACAGTGAAGAGGCGGCTGCGGGATTCTGGGCTTCAGGGCAGAGTGGCAAAGAAAAAGCCATATCTGAGACTGACCAATAAAAGAAAAAGATTAAGATGGGCAAAAGAACACAGACATTGGACAGAGGAAGACTGGAAAAAAGTGTTGTGGACGGATGAATCCAAGTTTGAGGTGTTTGGATCACAAAGAAGAACGTTTGTGAGACGCAGAACAAATGAAAAGATGCTGGAAGAATGCCTGACGCCATCTGTTAAGCATGGTGGAGGTAATGTGATGGTCTGGGGTTGCTTTGGTGCTGGTAAGGTGGGAGATTTGTACAGGGTAAAAGGGATTCTGAATAAGGAAGGCTATCACTCCATTTTGCAACGCCATGCCATACCCAGTGGACAGCGCTTGATTGGAGCCAATTTCATCCTACAACAGGACAATGACCCTAAACACACCTCCAAATTGTGCAAGAACTATTTAGAGCAGAAGCAGGCAGCTGGTATTCTATCGGTAATGGAGTGGCCAGCGCCGTCACCAGATCTGAACCCCATTGAGCTGTTGTGGGAGCAGCTTGACCGTATGGTATGCAAGAAGTGCCCATCCAACCAATCCAACTTGTGGGAGCTGCTTCTGGAAGCATGGGGTGCAATTTCTCCAGATTACCTCAACAAATTAACAGCTAGAATGCCAAAGGTCTGCAATGCTGTAATTGCTGCAAATGGAGGATTCTTTGACGAAAGCAAAGTTTGATGTAAAAAAAATCTTATTTCAAATACAAATCATTATTTCTAACCTTGTCAATGTCTTGACTCTATTTTCTATTCATTTCACAACATATGGTGGTGAATAAGTGTGACTTTTCATGGAAAACACAAAATTGTTTGGGTTATCCCAAACTTTTGAACGGTAGTGTACATACAAAACCAAACTTGCACACACACACACACAAAAAAGAAAGAGCTGGTACCTTAGTGTGACATGTCAGGGATGGTGGTAGAGAGGAAGAGGAAGGTAAAGGGAACCATCACTCATAGTTCAGCAAGCAGACAGCCACAGGACAGTTTGTGTTCACGTGTGTGGACACTTACGTGAACTTTTTTACAGACTTCAGCAACTAGAATTTAGAAACATCATGTGATTAACTTCTGATTTTTTTTTACCCTGCCTGGTGTCTCATACTGTCTTACCCAGTTCATGTTTCCCCGGGTTGTCAGAAATCTCCATGACGTAGAGCTTGAGACCCATGTGGCTCTTCCCGATGCTGTAGATGCGGGTGATATCTGGGCACGCCTCGTGCACCGACTTCATGAGCTGAGAACACAAGGGAGATAGGTGGCAGATCTAGAGGTCGAAGCCCATAGGTTGTACACAGTGGGTCATTATTAGTTTAAATCAAGAGACCAGCTGGGGAACCTATGAATGCTTTCCTCAGTGATAGCTGCCAAGATCCCCTTAAGCAAGTGACTTTATTCCAAGTAGTTCCCATGGATCTGCACAGTGGCCACCGACACAAGTTTATGTGTGTGTGTCCTCGGCAGCTACCAGATGAAATCTGCGTATATGCCTATATGTGAAGCAGGTTGCTGTATGCTTAGTTAACTAGTCCAGGATAAATTGTGGTTGAAACAAAAAAAAATTTCTGTTTTTTTTTTTAATGATTCTGACACTAAATTGATACTTCAGGATGGTACATCCATGGCAAACATGAACGTTATGCTCAATAATCATTTTATTGTTCTCACTCAGCTGACCATCCTTTTGGTAGAAGAGGGAATCACCATCAAACCAGCATCAAAACTAGACATTTAATCCTTAGTGAATGCTGATGGATTCTATGTGTTGAGAAGTGGCTTCTTTTTTCCCCCTTTTTCTCCCCAGTTGTACCTGTCCAATTATCCCTCTCTTCCGAGCCATCCCGATCTCTGCTCCACCCCCTCTGCCGATCTGCGGAGGGCTGCAGACTACCACATGCCTCCTCCGATACATGTGCAGTTGCCAGCCACTTCTTTTCGCCTGACAGTGAGGAGTTTCACCAGGGGGACGTAGCGTGTGGGAGGATCACACTATTCCCCCCAGTTCCCCTCCCCCGAACAGGCGTCCTAACCGACCAGAGGAGGCGCTAGCGCAGCGACCAGGACACATACCCACATTCGGCTTCCCACCCGCAGACATGGCCAATTGTGTCTGTAGGGACGCCTGAGGTAACACAGGGATTCGAACCGGCGAGCCCTGTGTTGATAGGCAACGGAATAGACCGCCATGCCACTCGGACGCCCCTGCCATAACTTGTAAATAAATAGTGAATGAAAAAGTGGACTATCCAATTTTTGCACCAACAGTTGTTTGCAGTAGTTTTGACCCCAATAGGAAAAGGAAATATTTGGAGCAACACAGACCTTGATTCACACACCGCCTTGCGCTGATGGGTAGCAGACGAGCTTGTCAGCAGGGAATTAACCAGACAGACAGCCTCTCCACTAAAAGAACAACCCCGTATTACAACGTGTGCTCTTCAATTTAGCACCAATCACCAGCCAAGTATTGGCCAATTTTTGCTGTAACAAGCATGTTTAGAGGTCTGAATGATGGCTGATTACCTATGAAGGGGTATCTACCAGTGTGCAAGAACCAAGCTGGCAAGTAAGTCGCCAGCTGCTTCTTTTCACCTGACAGTGAGGAGTTTCATCAGGGGGACGTAGCACATGGGAGGATCACGCTATTCCTCCCAGTTACCCCCCCCCCCCCAAACAGGTGCCCCAACCGACCAGAGGAGGCACTAGTGCAGCGACCAGGACACATACCCACATCCGGCTTCCCACCCGCAGACATGGCCAACTGTGTCTGTAGGGTACCCGACCAAGCCGGACGTAACACAGGGACTCGAACTGGCGATCCCCGTGTTGGTAGGCAACAGAATGCTACCCAGACACCAAGAAGTAGCTCCTTGTAAATTTAGTAAAGATTTAAGTCTTAATCTTCAAAGGTTTAAGTCTTAATCTTCTACAAGTACACACATAGGCTAACATTTTGTACTGTTATATACAGTATGTTTACCCAGAAACAAAAATCACATTACAAGATTTCAGCTTGTAGTTTGAAGAGATGTTGCCCCTCATAGAGACGGAGACATAGAGATAGAGAGAGGTAGAAAGAGAGACAATAGGGCACACTTCCAGTCTAGCAGAAACTCTACCACACTGGAAAAGTAACCTAACCACTGTCTCTTCAAACAGCCCCGCTGGTGGTGGCAACACAGTAAGGACGGGGAAAGTGTGAAACCTCACATAATATTTGCTCTTTGATGATACTGAGACCACAGACTGTGGGAGACCAGAAGCCACAAGGTTATGGATTTCTAGCCTCACTGTAAAATCACAGTAACAGATAGCTGAAACCCTCCTTCTGCCTTCTGTGTTTGTGGATAAGGTTCGCCGGGTAAATTAAGGAACAATGGGCACTCTAAGAGTGATGTGTAAATGGTAAATGGATTACATTTATATAGCGCTTTTCTAGCTGCAACAGTCACTCAAAGCACTTTACAATCAATGAATGCCTCACATTCACCCATACACACACACCCATACACAGATGGCGGTGTCAGCCATGCAAGGTAACAACCAGCTCATCAGGAGCAGTCTTGCTCAAGGACACCTCGAAATTTTTTTTTACCCCCCCCTTTTTTCGCCCCAATTGTATCCGACCAATTACCCCACTCTTCCAAGCCATCCTGGTCACTGCTCAACCCCCTGTGCTGAGCCGGGGAGGGCTGCAAACTACCACATGCCTCCTCCGATACATGTGGCGTCGCCAGCCACTTCTTTTCACCCGACAGTGAGGAGTTTCACCAGGGGGATGTAACGCGTGGGAGGAGCATGCTATTACCCCCAGTTCCCTCTCCCCCCCGAACAGGTGCCCTGACTGACCAGAGGAGGCGCTAGTGCAGTGACCAGGACACATACCCACATCTGGCTTCCCACCTGCAGACACGGCCAATTGTGTCTGTAGGGATGCCCGACCAAGCTGGGGGCAGCACAGGGATTTGAACCGGCAATCCCCGTGTTGGTAGACAATGGAATAGACCCCTACGCCACCTGGACCCCCCCACACCTCGACATTTTTGTAAAGAGGAGCCAAGGATCGAACCGGCAACCGTGCAGTTACTAGATGACCTGCTCTACCTCCAAGCCTCTGTCGTATACTGTCCTCTGCCTATCATTTTCCTTATTGTCTATTGTTTGTCCAGAAGACAAAGTGGGACCCAGTTTTTTTGTACCTTGTTTCTTTGTACCGAGTACGCCATTATGAACTGTCAAACACTACATGTTGTTAATGTGTCTCATGCTGATCTCAGAGCCATTATCAAAACATTATCATGCTGAACATCACTGCAACGAATGCCATCGTGTGGTGATAATCACAGTCATCTCCGTCTTACCTTCCTCATCTCCTTGTAGCTGTGGTGTCTGAAGTCCAGTTTGTCTTTGGACTGTATCGGCTCTGTCTGCCATGCATAGATATTGTTAGGGTCTACGAGGAGGCAAGAGAGGACAAAGGATAAAGTAAGAATAATTCACTTACAAGAAATTTCCAAGGAATAATTGAATGACGCAGGAGCAACTTGACATAAAACAGTACAAGAATACAGTCTGGGGCACATTTTGGCACGACAGCCAGACTTTGTTACAAAAACAACAACAACAACAACAATTACAATAATTGTATCTTTTAAGTTACATACGATGTAAATTATATATGAAATATAATGTGGGCAAGATACTGTCATTTGCCTCTGAGTAATGGACAGGGTAGGGTATCAGTATCCAACCTTGTGAATCAATGTTGAATGAACTGCGCGTTGCAAAGATTACCTCAAAACAAGTTAAGAGTTAAAAAAAGGGTAAGTTCAAAATGTGAGTCATATAGTAGAAAGGAGCAAAAGCAAGAAGCATAGAAGAGGGCAGAAAAGAATAGCAAAAAAAATGAATGTGAAACCGAAGTTAAAATCAAAGTAACCTGCCAAAAAATATCCACAAAACATGCAATCAGTCAGTCAACCAAAATCAGGAACTGATGGAAAAAACAGCACGTGCTCAAGAAGACATTGAACCATAATGTCCTCATGTTTTTGTGAATATTCATTTAGAAACATATCTCAACCAACACGGGGATACAGGTTCGAATCCCCGTGTCACCTTGGGCTTGGTCGGGCATCCTGACAGACACAATTGGCCTTGCCTGCAGGTCGATGTGGGTATATGTCCTTGTCGCTGCACTAGCACCTCCTCTGGTTGTTCAGGGCGCCAGTTTGAGGGGGAGGGGGGACTGGGGGGAATAGTGTGATCCTCCCACGTGCTACATCCCCCTGGCGAAATTCCTGTCAGGTGAAAAGAAGCGGCTGGCGACTCCACATGTATCGGAGGAGGCATGTGGTAGTCTGCAGCCCTGGCAGAGGGGGTGGAGCAGCGACCGGGACGGCTCAGAAGAGTGGGGTAATTGGACGGGAACAATTAACAATTGGGGAGAAAAAAAGGGGGGATCAAAAAACAATTAAAAAGAAATAAAAAAGAAACATAGTTCAGAAAGAAACTCTTAATTTCTATGGTTATGTTCCTTAATGGCGATGGGGGGGGGGGGGGTGTCCTGTACCTGGAAGGGCGCAGCCCAGCACCTCGGCTCTCAGGCAGACCTCTCCGTCAGAACCGTTTTGGTACCACGTCTGGGGATTGATGCGGATGAAGCGCGCCACCGTCGACCTGTTGAAAAGGGCGAGGACGGGCGTCTCTGCGTCCTTGTTCCCTTCAAACACCTGCAACAGGTCAACACACGGCGAATCTCAACACAATAACGGCAGCACTATCACATTCAAAATAAACATCAGACCATTAACTTTTACAACTCTATTTATCTGCTTCAGCTTTAGCATCTGACAGCACCTCACATTTGGGCCTCATGATGGATTATATTTATTCATGCAAATTTTCTGGCTAAGTTATGAAATAGTTGTGAAATCGACTTATCAGAGGTATTGAGACGTTTCGTTTTATGTATAAAGTGTCCTGCGGGGGAATATTGTTAATGTACGGAGCACATCGCGATTCAACAATGTTTGAGCCCTCCTGAAACAAACACACCTTGTCATCCTCAGTGACAGACAATATCACCTCTCTTATCTCGCTGAACAAACACAACCTCTCCCCCTCTCTCTCCCACAATCTCTCTCATACACAAATCCTCCAACGCAAGTCAAGTCAATTTCGTTTGTATAGCCCAATATCACAAATGACAAATTTGCCTCAGGGGGCTTTACAGCAACACAACATCTTGTCCTTAGACCATCGTATTGGATAAGGAACAACTCCCTAAAAGAAACCTTTAAAAGGGAGAAAAAATGGGAAGAAACCCCAGGGAGTGCAACAGAGGAGGGATCTCTCCCCGAGAGGGACAGATGTGCAATGGATGTTGTGTTTACACAATTTACAGAATACAACATTGAAAGAGAATAACAGAATTATATGGGATTATAAAATATATGGAGACTATGATGAGCAGGATGCCAAGCAGTGTCCAGGTGGTGATCACCATCCCCATGGAGACTTGGGAGGAGGACAGACTACACATTCCTTTCTTCCTAAAAAAAAAACCAAAGATACGTTCTACGCAACAGTAAAGTGTGAAAGATTATGCTAAAAAGGTGAAAGAAAATAATTTCTTGTAAAGCTTTTGTATGCAGGAACAAATGATGTTGTGTCCAGACAATCAATTAAGCTCCAGCATGACATGGAATCATTGGCATTAACTATTGCCACCTTGCCGTGGTGGAGAAGCTTGCGTGTGCCAATAATCCCAAGAGCTATGCCATCTGGAGCTTGGCTCCTGATAGGGTCACCCAAAGCGGATTGGCTAAGGGGGAGGTTCCAGACAAAGCGCGATCCAACAAAGACCTCAACGGTGGAACTGGTGGAAGATGTCTCCAGGTCACAACTGCAGTGAAGGTGGATGAAGGCTGCAACAGAGGGTGGTCCCCACTCGTCTTGGTTCTCCATGCCATTGGACTTTGGCCACCTCCCGCCAAGGACCGCGTGGTGGCTGCAGGTCCATCAGCCACTCCACATAAAAAGCTGTCACACACAGGCGTCCACTCGCAAGGATACCCACAAGGACCTAGAAGGAGGACAGTCATACTCGACCCCAAGTCACCGCTGAGGATGACGATTCAGAGCCTGGGCAAACACTGTATCTTATCTGGTCCTGTCCCCACTATGTCAACCAGATCTGAACATTCAGTTGTCTTTTTAGCCTCCATCGGTGGTTGGAAAACTTCTATACAGCAACAGGTTATGGCTTTATCAGCCATTTTTATTCGTTTTGGACTGAGCGTGATTTGTATAAAACTGATGGCTTACTTCCAAACTGGAAAGGGACCAGGCAACTGGTGTTACGTTTTATCAGCTCATTTTGATTCGAAACACACCCGCTCTTGATAGAGAGGGTCCTGCCGGCTCATAGCCAGTTTTTACTCATTCAAATGATAAAACTCCTAATGATAGCTGCCAAGTCCCAGAAAATCCCCACAGTATTGATAACCATTTCCCCCTCAACTATAGTCATATCCCTGTCATAATCAGCGATAACCGGGATGTTAAATATAAGAGCTACAACTTTCGAAATCAGAATAACATCATCCACATTAAGCCCTCCTTTTATCCATCCCCTGCCACTTTGCAAAATGTTATCTTAAATATTGGCTTTATTAACATTAGGTCTCTTTGTACTAAATCACTGCTTATCCATGACATGATAAATGACCACAGTCTTGATTTTATGGTCTTATGTGAAACTTGGCTAAAGCCAAATAACCCTGTAAGCTTAAATCAGGCAACACTTCCATATTATACTAGCTTACAAGGGTCACATGAATCAAGAGGTGGGGGCATAACTGCTATATTGGACTCGAGGTCATTAATGCCAAGTCCAATTAACACCATTGTTTTTACATCCTGTATGGTACTTCTTATGCACTCTAAGTTGTAATCATTTTATATAGCCATTTTATATCGACCACCAGGGCCTTATTTACATTTTTTTTCGATTTTCCCCTCATTTTCAACCAATTGTACTTGACCAATTGCCCCATTCTTCCAAGCCATCCCGGTCGCTGCTCCATCCCCTCTGCTGATCCGGGGAGGGGAGTCACCAGTCGCTTCTTTTCACCTGACAGTGAGGAGTTTCACCAGGGGGACATAGCACGTGGGAGGATCCCGCTATTCCCCCCAGTTCCCCCTCCCCCAGAATAGGCGCCTCAACCAACCAAAGGAGGCGCTAGTACAGCGACCAGGACACATACCCACATCCGGCTCCCCATCCGCAGACATGGCCAATTGTGTTGTAGGGACTCCCGACCAAGCCGGACGTAACACAGGGATTCGAACCATCCCCATGTTGCTAGGCAACGGAATAGGCCACCATGCTACCCTGATGCCTGTACTTCACTTTTTAATATATTTTTCAAATATCTCAAATATTTTGTTCATAATGTTTTACATGTAGTTCATCTTACTTTTATACATTTTTATATATTTTTACAAGTGTTGGTCATTATTGTTTTATTATATGTACAGCCCTTTGAGACATACCTTGTGATATTTGGCTATAATACATTTTGACTTGACTTGACTAATGCTTTTAACATGACATACTAGTCAGTCCTTTCCACAGGACATTATTCCAAAAACGTCTCAGTATTTGTGTGTTATGTTAGACTACTCAGCATGCTGGTTGTGGTATCATGCTTTCAGGTGGTAAATGAAATTAGTAGTGGAGAAGTAGGCAAATTACCCTCTCGTGATTTTTCAGCAGAACTGCTTTTACAAATAGCTACTGGTAGTCCTTATCAAAAATGTGAAATAATGAAATGTGAGGGAGAAATGTGTTCTCTAGTGCTGAGCCATCAGGCAGTCATTCACCTAATGGAGACTTCAATTACTGAATGCAGGGCGTAGGAGGAGTGGGATGAAAACACAGCCGCATTTCACAGCACCATCAGACAGAATAACGTCAGTCCAAATAGTCGCTGACATTATTACTCTTATCAGCCAGTAGCAAAAAGTTGTCGTTCCAGCCATTACTGATAGACATTTCTCTAGTTAGAGAAACAGGTCTGTGAAGGGGGGGACTAGATCAAATCTTGGACCAGCTGGGAAAATATGGGCAGGGAAGAACGGGATATAAAAATTCGTCTCTTTCCTTTAACAACTACCAATCAGCAAGGCGGCTTTCAGTGAGACACACAACTTCCTATTGTTCTATATTTTCTCCTGATAACACCTGGGGGGGGGCAAGGGGGGCTGCAGCACCCCCACTTATGAATATGTATAAAGCTGTGGCTGTGTGGGACAGCAAAGCTGGAAAAGAAAAAGATCACGTGGCCTCAGTCGACCATCCCGGGATAAATACCCAACCAACCTTGACGCGGGAAGGGGGGGGGCTGCAGCTCCCCCGCCCCCGTAGTAGTGGCAGGTTGCTGTGTAACATCTTAGAACCAACAGTATGCCTAACTTTTCCTAACGTACAAATGCAAAAAATAAAACATACCTTTATTTTAAAAAGTGGGCTAGGGCTGCGTGGAACGTACATTATTAATAATAAAGTGAGTAAACACTCCATTCCAAATCTGCTACACAAGCGCCTTACAAACAAAACGATGACGTCATACTGTAGCGACCAGGGCAGGCGGTCGCTCTGACTGTCAGTGGTTCTGCGCTGGGGGAGCGCAATGGCTGATGGGACTGTTAATGTTAGATTGAAAAATGTGTTTTAATGATGTGGTGTTCATGTTGTGCTGATTCTTGTGTTGCTTTGGGGGTTTGTCTCAGACTAAGTAGGAGACCGTTTACTGACTGACTGTAGGACCGTGACTGGGACTGATGTCACCACTTGGGACATGGGGAGGGGGGCATTCGTTACGTTGTTGTCGGTTCTGGTCCGTTCTGGCCATACACCGCATTCCAGGGGCCGTGCGGTGTATGGGGGCACGGGAGTTGCGATTAAAAAGAGATCTCTGCCTCTCGACTCATTCTTCCATGCCGGCTCGCCACAATACTTTTCGCTTTAGTTGGCAGCCCCCCTACTGAAAACATCTTCCCGTGCGCCTGCTTGACAAGACTAAAAACAAAAACAGCATTTTTTTAAGCTGACTGAAAATTAACCAAGAGAATGTATGGCGAGAACTCACCGCCTCCTCTGTGCCGTTCATACAAGGGGTCCAGACCAGGGTGTCGTTGCTGAACTGCACCTTGTAGGTGTACACAATGTCCCAGCTGGAGGCAAACAGAGAGGATTTGGTCCTTAAACGTGGTGTTACTTGTGGAATAACAAACTGGTGGCTTTAGAAAGTAGCACAAAGTTTACATCCACTTATAATCCCAAATAAAGAGTAGGTAGCATGAGACTGGCTCGCTGCTGCCCAAGTTTGTTTAAGACTTGTAAATCTTTATCTTTGCCAAGGTTAATATACGTAAATAACTGAGTTGAGAACCCTAAGACCAATAAATGTGTGACTATTGTGTTGATGAATAATCATGGGGGTATTTAGATGTGATGCCCTTATTGTGGAGCCGCCTTAAGTTCCTACCACTCCCTAAGATTCAGGGGCAGGGTTATGAAAACCTACATTTCCCCAAGGTAAGACGTGACCTTTGAACTATCAAAGTGGTCTCTGCTGACATCCTGAAAATCCCTGCAGGATGTCAAGGGAAGGAAGGGAAAGGAACAAGGGAGAAACAAGAAAAGAGAAAGAAAGGTGGACAAAGCGGGAAACGGAGAGTGAGAAAGGAGTGAGAAAGAAATGGAAAATAAAGACACAGAGAAGAATGGCTTTGTGCCTACCTAAAATCAACAATTTAGATACCACACTTTCTTGTTTGTTTGGATTCCCCCCCCCCCGCCTTTTCTCCCCAGTTTTACTTGGCCGATTATCCCACTCCTCCGAGCCGTCCCAGTCTCTGCTCCACCCCGCTGCCGATCCGGGGAGGGCTGCAGACTACCACATGCCTCCTCCGATACATGTGGAGTTGCCAGCCGCTTCTTTTCACCCGACAGTGAGGAGTTTTGCCAGGGGGGTGTAGTGTGTGGGAGGATCATGCTATTCCTCCCAGTTCCCCCTCCCCCCCAAACAGGTGCCCCGGCCAACCGGAAGAGGCGCTAGTGCAGCGATCGCTGCACTAGTGCAGACATGGCCAATTGTGTCTGTAGGGATGCCTGACCAAGCCGGAGGTAACACGAGGATTCGAACCAGCGATCCCAGTGTTGGTAGGCAACAGAATAGACCACTATGCTACTCGGACGCCCTGATACCGCATGTTCAGTCTCTGTAAGATGAGAATCCCCAAAAGGTAAAACATTAACTTTCAACCCTCACTGACCTCCAAATGGAGCTGCGTCCCTGGAGGATGACTCCGGTGAAGCGGGTGGGCCTTAGAGCATCCACCTGCAGCCACTGGTTCCTGTCTCTGTACTGGGCGCACCACGCCCCGTCATAGATGTCACCGTCATGGATGCCAGACTGCAATACAAAACAGATCACAAACATACAAAAACACACACACACGTAAATTCAGACACACGTGCACCGATAAACACACACACACACACACACACACACACACACACACACACACAGCAACAGAAGCAGAAACAGACAGATTTTCTCACACGCACATTCAAATACAGGTGCATACCTAGCCAGACTTGTTTTTCTAAATAAGTGTCTGTTATTAGTGACTATTTTGTGCGTCTGTTGTTTGAGCACAGCTGGTTCACCTGGATGTTGAGGCGCCCGCGGTGGGG
The DNA here is from genome assembly GCF_029633865.1 of Lampris incognitus. NCBI lineage: Eukaryota > Metazoa > Chordata > Actinopteri > Lampriformes > Lampridae > Lampris > Lampris incognitus. The sequence goes on from NC_079211.1 coordinate 39,935,641, forward strand.
GCCCAGGCCTTTGCGCTTGTAGGACGATGCGCTCAGCTGCGTGTCCTTGACCTTCAGAGACTCCAGACCTAAAGGAGGACATTCTGGCAGAGAAAACAGGGACTAAATGCCATTTGGGATAGTCTTAAAAGGATAGTGGTGATTAATAAAGCCAACACATGTGGTCCGGCACGCACATCCACACACACATTCTTGTCACGCTGTTGGCACTAACACAAATCAGATATGACAATGCAGGTACATGTGAACTCTAGCACATATGTACACACAACAGCAGCTGGAAGCCCCAAACACACACACACACACACACACACACACACACACACACACACACACACACACACACACACACACACACACACACACACACACACACACACACACACACATTCTTGTACTTCTATGAAAGCCATTGTATTCTCACAATGAATGTGTTCTCTGCATTTAACACATCCTATTGTATATCAGCAGTGGCCAGCGCAGTGCCCGGGGACCAACTCCGGTTCTTCTTTCCATTGCCTTGGTCAGGGGCACAGACAGGTGTACTAACCCTAACATGCATGTCTTTTTGATGGTGGGAGGAAACCAGAGCATCCACGGGGAGAACATGCAAACTCCACAAAGAAAGGACCTGGGATGGCCTGGGGTTCGAACCCAGGACCTTCTTGCTGTGAGGCAACAGTGTTTACCACTGGGCCACCGCGTCACTCTTTGGGAAGACTCTCACTGACTACATTCATTCCCTAGCTGTTAACCCTAACCCTAACCATCAGAATTATGTCTAACCTTAACCCTTACCCTAACCTTAACCTAATTCTAACCCTAAAATAGACCCTTAAAGAAGTGAGGACCGGCCAAAATGTCCTCACTCTGATGGTTAGACACACACACACACATAGACACACACACACACAGACGAACATGTACACTCAACCATTATGCGTGATGCGTGAATAGCAGAGCTGATTTAGGAACTCTCTTAAAGCATGTGAGTGAACTAAGAAAGGGAGGAGGCCTGATGAGGTGGGACTGTCAGGAAATATAAGAGGAAAGAGAGAGGAGGAGGAGAAGATAGATAGATAGATAGATAGATAGATAGATAGATAGATAGATAGATAGATAGATAGATAGATAGATAGATAGATAGATAGATAGATAGATAGATAGATAGATAGATAGATAGATAGATAGATAGATAGATAGATAGATAGATAGATAGATAGATAGATAGATAGATAGATAGATAGATAGATAGATAGATAGATAGATAGATAGATAGATAGATAGATAGATAGATAGATAGATAGATAGATAGATAGATAGATAAAGCACGAAGAGAGAGAGGTAAATATATAGTGAGACAGACAGAGGAACATTAAGTAGTACAGAGATTTCAAGTTTCCTTGAACTTGTCCAGTTTCTGCTACGGCTGTAGGTATGTGAGACCTAAACAGACTCCCGTTGTCCATCCAAGTTCAACTTGGTTCACTGGCCGGACACTTCTCCAAAAATGTCTTGCCAGGACATTTTATTAATCTCTAATGACTCTCAAACCCTAAGCTGAGGCTCAGTCATAACATAGACGAAGCCTAAAAACGAGTGGCACTTATCTTTAAAGCCCTAAAACCACTTTCCCTCGTTGTCCTGCTGGATCTCTGCTGGTATGGTTGTGACTATGTGTACTTCTCAGCCCCAACTAATGATTTTTCAAAGACTTGTTGTAATTGATCTGTGGTTTCCTGCCAGGCATATTCCAACTTTGTTTATATACCTATTCTCTTGCTACCTTTCATTGAGGACCTTGGTTTTAGTTCACTTAACACCATAGCAAACCAAAGAGGACAACAACAACACAACAGTAACCTGTCTGTCTTTGTAAAGCCTTTATAAGCATGTGGTTGAATCCTATCTAAGTTGTCTTAGACTACCAAGAGTGGAAACATTTTCACTGAAAACACATTTTTATGGTCCCAGTGAAATGCACCCCTATACCCTTGGCAGTGGTAGGGTCTCTCAACCCCAGTGATCTACATAGTAAGGGTGTTTCATCTTTACCATTTTCTGGTTACAAAAAGATGACACTGTCTTCGGTAGGTAGAAAATGTCTAGTAAGTTTCTTACAAATCCAAATCCAAATGTCATATATCAAAATATCAGTGGGACACCGATGAGCCAAACATTATGACCACCTACCTAATATGCTGTTGGTTCTCCATGTGCTGCCAAAACAGTGCCAACCTGCCGAGGCATGGACTTTACAAGACCCCTGAAGGTGTTGTGCCAGATACCACAATCAATGTGTTGGAAGCAAAAGAAATGGGCAAGAGTAAAGACGTGAGCTACTTTGAGAGGCGCCAAACTGCTATGGCCAGATGACTGGGCCAGAGCATCTCTGAAACAGCAAGGCTTGTGGGGTGCTCCCAGTCAGCAATGATGAGTAATTACCAACAGTGGTCCGAGGAGGGACAAACCACAAATCAGAAACAGAGTGTTTGTTGGGCGCCCAAGGCTCATCGATGAGCAAGGGAAACAAAGGCTATCCTATCTGGACCGACAGAAGGTCTACTGTGGCACAAGTGACAGAAAATCTTGATGGTTACGGGAAGAATGTGTCACAACACACCGTGCACCGCATCCTGCTGCATAGCCACAGACCAGTGAGAGTGCCCTGATAACCCCTTTCCACCATCAAAAGTGCCTACAATGGGCACATGAGTGTCAGAACTGGAGTTTGGATCAGTGGAAGAAGGTCGCCTGGTCCGATGAGTCCCATTGTCTTTTAGATCACGTGGATGGCCGTGTATGTGTGTGCCGTTTACCTGGGGAAATGATGGCACCAGGATGCCCTGTGGAAAAATGACAAGCCAGTGGAGGCAATGTGTTGCTCTGGGCAATGTTCTGCTGGGAAACCCTGGGTCCAGCTATTCATGTGGACGTCAATTTGATATGTGCCACCTACCTAAACATCGTTGCAGACCAGGTACAACCCTACAGGGTTGGCCTGTTTTTGCAGGACAATGTGCCATGCTACACTGGACACATTGTCCGAGAATGGTTTGAGGAACATAATGAGGTATTCAAGATGTTGCCCTGGCCTCCAAATTCTCCAGATCTCAGTCTGATTGAGCATCTGTGGGATGTGCTGGACCAACAAGACCATCCACAGTGGCTCTACCCCGCAACTTACAGGATTTAAAGGATCTGCTGCAAATGTTTTCGTGCCAAATGCCACAGGAAACCTTCAGGGGTTTTGTAGAGTCCATGCATCAATGGGTTGGTGCTGTTTTGGCGGCACATGGAGGATCAACAGCATATTAGGCAGGTGGTCATAATGTTTTGGCTCATCTGTGTATTTCATTCAGTTGAGGACTCTCATGGAAGCGTTTGGGCAGTGGTTGCCAATGAATGTAAGGGAAACATTTATACTAATGTTGACTGACAGCTCAACATAAGATTGAAAGCCTCTCGAACTCTAACAAACTTTGGTACTATATGCCTAATTTTCATGTACTGCTATGCTTACTCTCCTATAAAGTCTTAATTCCAACAGTTGACACCAAAGAGAAATTAGCCTTTCTCTCTTTTTATTTGATCATGGAAGAGGAGGTGTTAGCTTTACATCATTTCTTTTTGGTGCCACTCTTCCAAAGAGATGAACTCGTGACCACAGAAAACTTTGGAAATCTCCCCAAGCGTTCCGTGACAGGCCTCGGATCATGTGAAGGCGTTTTATTTTTTTTTGTGGCGATTTGAGAGGGAGGTTATAGAGGTCCTGCAGAGCTTGCTGAGTCAGCCTTTTCTCTGGTTTAGAGAGGGAGAATGTGTGTGTTGAGGCGAGGCGGCCTCGGATACCCCGCCACACAGCCGACCTCCACCAACTCAGCTCCGCTCTGACCTTCTTATATATACAGATACAAACACCTCCTCCTTTGGCTGAGCTCCAACTCCTCTAAACACACACAAACTCAGGCACGAATGCATGCACACATATAGATGATACCCCCCCCCCCACACACACACACACATATGCACACACACAGGCTAGAACACATACTCAAACAACTGTTCATCGACACACATAATCATACACACGCTGGTGCAGGCACACACCTAGCTAGATATACCACCATCCAGACACAATCATAAGACAACACACATGCATGATTACATAGGCGTTAACATCTGCAATCACACACTGAAACACACACACTCACACATACATATGTCCACACAACACACACGCTTTGGTTCCCCAGCTCCAGCTTTGTTTCCACAATATTTGAGAGATTGCGTGGAGGGAAGGGGCCCTAGTTCCGCAGGGGCAGGGTGAGGGACTTGGGGAGCGGAGGGCTGATAAGTCCTTGAACGTCAGAGGAAACTCAACCTACACTGGGGAAACGGACATGCCATACCTCAACCACATGCTGAGAGAGAGAGAGAGAGAGAGAGAGAGAGAGAGAGAGAGAGAGAGAGAGAGAGAGAGAGAGAGAGAGAGAGAGAGAGAGAATGTGTGTGTGTGTGTGTGTGTGTGTGTGTGTGTGTGTGTGTGTGTGTGTGTGTGTGTGTGTGTGTGTGTGTGTGTGTGTGTGTGAAGAAAAGGAACAGGAAAAAGAGGGAAAATAGTGTAGTGGAAAGAGGGCAGAAGGTCAGAGAGAGAGAGAGAGAAGGGGGGAGGCAGACAGTAAAAGAGAAGTGGAAAGGGCGAGAGCGTGCATAGAAACAGTAGTAGGGAGTTCTGCACATCTTGTATAGACTACAGGCACAAGTTTTAGCTGTGATTTAAATTGACTGTTGGCTAAATGAATATGACAGCCTTATATGGTAAACACTGTCTGATCAATCAGCCATTATGCAAAGAGACAATTGCAAAATGAAAATCTTAAAATTCCAACACATATTGTGCGTGTGTGTTTGTGTGGGTGTGTGCCTAGATTTGAGAGACAGCATGTGTGCCTCAGGGTTTGGTTTATTCTGCAGGAACTGATGTAATGCACGGGAACAGATGGAATTGTGGGTTATATGTCATTTTTGTTGGTTTTTACTTTTTAACTGGATCAGTAAAAGGAAAATCTTGTCAGTTGTTATACTATGCATAGCAATGAGAAGGGGTAAACCACCAAAATACAGTTTTTACATTTCTTAAGTTGTTTTTTTGGGGGTTTTTTTTAACAGCACGCTATTTCAGATCAATATACAGTATGCCCACCAAAGTAGGAAACCACACTTCTGTGTGAATCACCTGCCTATTGTTAGACCTGGGTTTGTAATTAGTATTTTTTGTAGGCTTTGTTTTAACTTTTCTGGGTGCCAGTGGTGCTTCCTGCCTTTGACCATTCTTTGAGTGCCAGCAGAATCATACTAGTATGAAGTATTTCAAGTCCATTTAGACTGTGCTTTTAGATGGATGGAGGAAGAACTTGACATACGTCAGAAATGAGCTGACACATTATGGCTCACCTCATAGATGAAAACAAAGACTGATAGTTATTTGCAATGCCTATTTGACCCGGGTCTGACCCATACTGTATATATCACAGCTAATGCCTATACATACGTGGCACTGTCTCCTTGTCTTGAGCCTGGCTCACACTTTCTTTGACTCGGGGCTTGGGTTTGTCAACAGACTCAACCTTGGGCTTCTTGGGAAAGACTTTGGGCTTCTTCAGAATCATTTTGGCTTTCTTCATGACCTTGATGCTCCTGCTGGACCTCCCCGCTACAAAAACGCCAGTCATTTTATGCTCAACGGCAGACATGCGGAGACTTAACCTTAACGTTTTTTCAGAAAGTGTTATGGTTAACTTCTAATTTTTCCATACACCTGATCTACCAATGACCACTTATTTCCATTAAAAAGGAAAGAAAATTAAAGTTTAAAACCGACTTGCCTGTTCCCCTGTCATCCTCCACAAGATACCACCAAGGGGCAGTAGTGAGCAGGGATAACCAATTTAAAACACTGATCCATTTTACAATCTATTTTTCTTTTGTTTAGTTGACAAAACTTTAGAGCAAATTATGAGTTGTAAATATGGCTAGATCACTTGCATTACATGCAAACAATTTCTTCCTTCTTTAGGACCAAGGCAACTCAATAGCTAGCTGGTTTGCGTCAGACAATAACTCGGGACGTAAGTGGGGTTTTCCCTCACAAAACAGAACGTAGAATTTGCCGACAGCACAGACATGCATAGACCAAATAATCACTTTCCACACTGCAGATTAAAGTGGTTTTAGTGCACTTTTAATCTTTTTTTTTTGCAATTGCAATTGCAATCCCAAGGAATCCCCAGAACGTTCCCAGAAGAACCCCTTTATAAATAGATCATAAAACACAACATTATCTCCAGGAAACTAGGAGGATATCTAGGCAGCTACTTTAAGGAGGTGAAGTCTCTGGTGAAAAAATGCGTTCGGTTCCCTTTGGGTCTTAAAAGTGACCCGAAGCACCCTTTCATTATACAGAACCATTACTCGTTCATTCTCTTGTCTTGCTATAGCAGTTTTGACTGACTTCTTTGTGCGGGCCATCAAATGTATATGTCCTTACTGAGATATGTAGCACGCCAATGTTATTACAAGTACAATTATCACAGTGGTCATAAGGATATCAATGCATATCACCATACACTTACATATGCAAAAATACCATATTTAAGAATCCAAATGAGGTTGATCAAACCAAAACCACTTTTCAAATAACGCTCCCCCAAACATTTCCCACAACTTCTGTGAGAAATTGTAGTTTTAACAGTTTCGTCATCATTAGACAACAAATATTGCGCATAACAATATAACGGGATTTCTTCCCAGCCCCAGTTGTAATACATTTACAATTATATTGTGATAGGGTCTCCTTTTGATGGAACCCAACGTTCAAACTTAGCATTGACTTCAAAACAAGTGGTGCATATTGCTCATTTACTTTCAATATACAAGCAGTTTACCTAATTTCGAGATGTCTCCGTCTGGATCCGTCCTCCAAAATCTTCGGTACACATTCTTGTCAATCTCTTCACTCAGATCCTCGTCGTTGAACCGAACGGTGTCGGTGGCTGTAGGGGACGCACGTGTTTTCCCTGCAGAGGCACTCGGAGTTACGGTAGTTGTTGCACGCGTCGTGGTAGTATCACTTGTCGGTTGGGCTGAAATTAACAGCAACGTTCCGTATAGGAAATGCACTACCACACTGAGGTGCAAAACCCTTGCCATGGTGTTTCAGTCTGGTCAGATAAGCCCTGTTGGAGAGTGAGTCAGAGTGAGTAAAACCCTGCGGACCCCTCGACCCGCCTCTCCGCGGAGCTGCGCCCACCCGACGCGCCTTTTACCGCGCTCTGACCCGATCGCCAGGTGTTGCGGCAAAATGTGAGACCCGTGGAAATTGCGACCCTGGTTGTCATGAGAAGCACATACACAGGAAGGAAGCGCTGCGCCACCTCCACGGTCGTCGTCAGGAGCAGTGGTTGGACGGGACCGCTGCTCCATCAACATTTGGGACGTGTCAAATAACGTGCTCAGAGTTGCCATATCCAACAATGAAAATATTACCAGTTGAAAGGCTCCTTGGGGGCTAACAATCATCAAATGCCACCAATGCACATCTATTTGGGCATCGCTGGTATGAAAAAGGTTTGGATACTCCCATTAAAGCACAACCATAAGATGCACGGTGCCTGTTGAGGCATCAGGAGGACAGATACGCTCCTGTTATTAACTTTAAAGGACAGCTCGCCATTAACTGCTATCTCAAGACCAGTATGATTGTTAAGTGAGAGGTATACATGGGAGTGGTAGCCTGGCCTAAGTCGTCAGGATATTTTACTTGAATGAGGTTTTGGTAGTGTACACTGTACACTTTCACTTCATCACAAAAACAGGGCATTTCACAGATTTTAAAGTCGCACTAATACGTTAGTATCATAAAAAGTAGTGTGCGCAGATCCCATGAATTTGGCCCACCTCTTGACCTGCTGGCCACTCCATTATCTTAAAGCATCTGGTTAAATAGTTTTATTGGTAAAAAAAACAAACATCAGAAACATGTACCTTCAGCTGACAGTAGAAACCCTGATTTACTGCCATCAAAGATAATTTAAGTATTTGACTGGGGAAAGTATCACACAGGGTCAGTTAGGATTACTATCTTAATACAAAATCAAACACATCCAAGAAGACAAACAGCAATCTGATATTTGATGTTTCATTCCAAATGAGATCTCTGCCGACTGAATACTTATTAGTTAGTAATAATAGTAACAAGAATATGGGGTACTACTTGTGTGTATTCATCTCAAGACCGTTGCAAGCCAATACAGTTTAGGATGGAATTTTTTTCCTCCGAAAACATGAATGTGGATATGGAACAATTTGGAATGAAATATCTCAAGTGTCACGAAACCAAGTGAAGTAATCACAGAGAAACAAACTATCCAACCAGATATTTTTGAGAAAAAAAAAAGCTAAAAAAAATCATTTACAAAAGATAGGACATTAAAAAGAACTGGATACAATAACATGCCCCACTCCAAACCCATTAAAATCTTCTGTAGCTGTCTGAAATTGATGCCCCCCCCCCCAAAAAAAACCAAAACTGTCCCAGACGCATACTCTCAACCTGGTGTTAAAAAGTAGATTCCACAGTTTGAGTTTCCAAACCTCAGATGTTGAACATGTTGCACAGTGAGTCTTGTTTATATGAACAGCCGATAAGAGTTAGAACAGACAATATGTCAGCGGTAAATAGGTGTTTATGGAATGCACGTGTATGCAAAGCAATGTTATGAAGAGTCCGATTCCAAAATAAATTCTCCAACATTTGAAAACCGACAAAAGTGACTGACAACACAAAAGCAATACACATTTACTTGATAAACCCTAATCTGAGGGGGAAAAAACAATGTTTTTTTCACACAGTTTCTTTGACATTTTGAATACACTGAAAGACAAACTTGAGTATATCATCTTTTCCCCCTCAGATGGTTTCAGAAACAAACTCTTCAATCTTCGCCAGTATCTTAAAGCTCTTCTGACCAAATATAACTCCTCACTCTTGCAGAGTTCTGCTGAATAAGTCTCTCCATTGTACCGCCGACACAACTCTAAACACCAAGACATCACTGACCAATATCCATCCACATGCCGCTCTCTGTACACAGTGAGCAAATAATCCTTATTGGTTTCATAGCTCTTCACAATAAACCATTCCCATTTACAAGTGGATGCATACAACGGAGTGTCAGAAACCAAACTGTGTTGCAAAGGTTATCAAATTATGATGACACTACACCATGCTGAGGTATATCAAAACCTAAATTTGAAATAAACTACACAAAAAAATAAGAGCCGAGCGGTGTTCAGAGTGTGTAGACAGGCTGGTTTAGGGAAAGGTCTGCTCTGGTCTGGTGGAGACACTCAGGGCTTCCAGAGCTTGAGGAGACCATCCTCGCTGTACGTGCCTATGAGGTTCTGGTGGGGGTGGTGGGCGATGCCAATCACATCCTTCTCATGGACCTGGGGAAAGAGAAGCGAAGGACATGATCAGGACTCTGTGCTTTAAGTTACGAGGGTAAAATTATGACGTTATCTCAAAATGTTAGCGCAGTCACCCGTGGTGCGGGAGACCCGGGTTAGCGTCCCGGCTGTGGCGTCACAAGTGGGATGGTGAGGCCACGCACTTCCCCAAGTAGGGGGGTAGTGTAATGACCACGGATGTGTAGACTCACTAGCCCTTGGCTAACGGGTCAGATCTTTTAGTCGACTGGTTAACGTAGTCGCCTGTGGTGCGGGAGACCCGGGTTCACGTCCTGGCTGCGGCGGTTCCTGGCTGCCCCCCCGAATTCGCCACATGATTTTGGAATATAAATTATCTCAAAATACACGAAAAGTAACAATATACTAGTTTGTGGTTGCTTTTATCTATAATAATTTTAAACAATAACCCACAGCACGCTGGGGTACATGGAAATTACATCACAGCTAAAGTGCATTGTCTTTCTGACACACAATTTCTTAGCTGTTATAATTCTCATATAGTATGGCCTAAAGTGGGTTATTGCTTTTATAAAATGGTTATTACATTAGCACTAACCCTAAATTATATTTTCGTCTTGTATTTACTAACAGATTTTTTTTTTAAATTGTAAAGTTACCTAAAATGTTACAACAACTGCTGTTGTCAAAGTATCACTTAAGCTGCTTGATAAAGATTAAACTGTTTGAGTAAACTGATCAGCTTCTGGTGATAAATTACATCATTTAATAGCCTGATTTGATTGAACAGTCATTGAACTGTCATCAGTCTGCAGTTTGGTCTGTTTTCAAACAGTTGTCTTGCAACACCATGCAGGTTGCGAGTTATCCAAGAGTCTGGTGGACTCGGCCTCCTTAGGATTGGCCATGCTCAGACAGTAGGCGCTAAAACAGTTATAACAAATCGAAGATACTTCTGAAGCTGAAAAAAGGACAAATTTAACATCATTATTCGATCATAAAGCTTGTCTGCTGAATTAAAGTCACTGGAGTGGATCTTTAAGTATCATGAAGGGATACAGATGTATGTTTAACTTTTCAACTTATTAATGACCAAGAGTAATTCACAGGGACAAGGCTGTCGTGAAGTGCAGCAAATAATCTTTAACTTTTTACCAACAGTTAAAAAAAAAAAAAAACAGCAGTAAAAAACATTTCGAATAAAAGACCATAAATTCCTGTTGGTGACGAATGAATGCATTTCACATTGCTTTAATCTCTGCTCCTGATTGCAGCAACATACCGTCAGTGTCCTCTCCAGTTTGCCGGTGACTGTGCTGAAGCAGTAGAGCACAAAGTCTTCTCCCACGCAGTAAATCCATTCACCACGGGGGGACAGCGTACAACACACAAAGTCACCACCCTCCCTCTTACCGGAGCTGAAACTCCTCACGATCTGTCCGTTACAGAAACATAACAGAAACAGTCAGGTGTGCATGCACATGTGCAAAAAAACAAAAACAAACACAAACTCACAAGCTTACATGTGCAAGCAGGAGCACAAACACACAGGCAGTAAGAGTCAAGTGCAATATTCAATGATTTCAAATGGGGATGGAAAATCTTGATCAAAGGCAAATTGTTTTTTTCAATGGAAAAATTTTGCATGCAAATGTTCTAGATGTGTTTTGGAAAAAAAGACAATTGTTGCTCAACAGTTAAAAAAGGGAAGATTCCCACAGTTCATTAAGTTCTTTAAAATAATACTATTTTGTTAAGTGAAGCACTGAGTAAGGCAGAGTTGGAGAGAGCGAGTCATTCCTTATCCAATGCGAGGGCCTACGGACAGGATGTTGTATTGCTGTAAAGCCCACAGAGGCAAATTTGTAGTTTGTGATAATGGGCTATACAAATAAAATATACTTGACTTGAGAGAAAGTGCTCAGGATGTTTATTTATGTGCTGTGTTTTATGTTATGGCATATTTATCAATATGTTTCATTGTTGCAATTTTCTCCCTTGACCACCTGGCAACTGTCACGTTGACCCACATATACGTACTCCAATGCTATTATTACTATTTTTGCTAACAACACAATCTAATCTGATTCTGTTTGTGATATTCATGGACAGGATCTCAAGGTACAGCCAAGGTGAGGAGCGTGTCCATCTTTAGAACCTCAGAATTGCATCTCTGCTCTTTGCAGATGATGTTGTTTTGTTGGCTTCATCAAAATGTGACCTCCAGCGCGCAATGGGGCGGTTTGCAGCCGAGTGTGAAATGGCCGGGATGAGAGTCAGCCACTTCAAGTCTGAGACAATGGTTCTCTACCGGAATATGGTGGATTGCTCCCTCCGGATTGGGGATGAGTTGTTGCCTCAAGTGAAGGAGTTCAAGTATCTCGGGGTCTTGTTCATGAGTGAGGGTAGGATGGAGCGGGAGATTGACAGGCAGATTGGTGCAGCATCAGCAGTAATGCAGACGTTGTACCGGACCATTGTGGTGAAGAGGGAGCTGGGCCGGAAAGCAAAGTTCTCAATTTACCAGCCAGTCTTCGCTCCAAACCGCCCCCCCCCCCCCCCCCCCCACCGGGTCATGAGCTTTGGGTAGTGACCGAAAGGGTGAGATCACAGATGCAAATGGATGAAATTAGTTTCCTCCGTAGGATGTCTGGGCACAGCCTTAGAGATAGGGTGAGGAGCTCGGACATCCGCAGGGAGCTCGGAGTAGAGCTGCTGCTCCTTCGCATCAAAAGGAGCCAATTGAGGTGGTTCGGGCATCCGATTAGGATGCCTCCTGGGCGCCTTCCTTTGGAGGGTTACCGGGCACGGCCAACTGGGAGGAGACCCCGGGGTAGACCCAGAACTCACTGGAGGGACTACATGTCCAATCTTGCCTGGGAATGCCTTGGGATCCCCCAGGAGGAGCTGGGGGGCGTTGCTGGGGAGAGGGATGTCTGGAGTGCCCTACTTAGCTTGCTGCCACCGCAACCCGACCCCGGAGAAGTGGCTAAAGATGAATGAATGAATGAACAATCTAATGCAACTGCAGGATGATCACTGCACAACTGCGGTGGGTCAGTAATTTGTTCTTGCCCATGGGAAGCTGTGGTACAGACCTGTCCCTGCATGTTCATGATGACCACGGTGTTGGAGCGGTTACACACTACAAAGTGCTCGGGATTCTTGGGCAGTAGGATGACGTTGTTGACCGTGATGTCTGTGCCAGCTGATGTGCCCAGGGACTTGAAGGTGTTTGTGCATTCTGTGGTTTTCATGTTCCAGATCTGACGTGGTGGAGTGGAGCAGATGGGGAGAAGAAAAACAGCATAAGTTATATTAGCATATCATTATTGCGGGAAAAAAATGTACTAAAGTTGTTTTGTTTTTTTTTCTACAGAGAGAATACGGCAATATTTCATTGTTGGGTTGTGTACATTTTTAGAACCAATGTTATCTTTGGACATTGAGTGCTTTTGAAATATTTTTTTTCTTTTACTTTGAATGGGTCATAAAGCTCATTTGACAAAACTGTAAACTTCCTGACTATTCAAGTTGGGGGGGGGGGGGGGGGGGCAAAAAGTAAGAAATTGAAACTGAGAAAAGGATTTTAAAGAGATAATCCCCGTAAGTCATTACGTTTCAGATAGTCTTATGGAGACACATTCATTATCAATCAGTATGTGTACGATGTCAAGACATCGCTGAATAAACCACTAAGTAAAGATTAGCCCAGTTTCCAAGTGTCCTTGGCCACTGCTGGATAACACAAATAGCTGCCTACAACTAAACAATTGTTTGTAAGTTTGAGCTTAGGGAGTTGCTGTGGTGCTTAATTTTAAGTTTCCTGAAGGATAGAAAATCTCAGAATTATTTAAGATCAACATTCTTCTCCAGCTAAGTCATCCAGACATGAAACAGTCAAAATGGCTGTACATATCCAGATAATTAACTTAAACCACAGCCATGTGCCCGTTTTCCAAGTACCTTGACTGTGCCATCAGATGAGGCGCTGATGATGTGATGGCCGTCCGGTGTGAAGGTGGCTTCATTGACGAAAGAGGAGTGGCCGCGGAACTCCTTCAGAGATTTGCCTGACTTCAACCCGTGGATCCTGAGGGGGAAATAAGTGAAAGGATTTTCAAAGAGGATATAAGAAAAAGAAAAACTTCATGTGTCAAGTGACCATAGTAGTTGACTGCTGGGTTTTTAGTCAGCTGGGTAAACTGTGGCTGACTTGAGAAAACGAGGGATGCTATCACCTTGCTTAACTTCCAACCTTGGGTGCCCCCTAAGCAAAGCAGTTGCCACATTGAGAAATTTTGAGAAACAATTAGTTTGAACTTTTTGAACTGCCCAGAAAGAAACCCATTATTCCTTAATCCCTTTACTTACTTGCGAACTTGTATATTCTTTAAAAGGTTGATTCTCTTACAGTGTTAACACATTCTAAGCTTTTCGTTTTCCTGTCAGAATGTTGTGTTAATAGCCTTTGTGTGAGTTATGTCGATCATCCTACAAAGTCAAATTCATCCCATGTGAAAACTTACTTGGTTAAAAAGAATATGGAAAAAAACTGTTCATGTGGAGTTGCTGATCATCTTTCCCTGGTAAAATGAATTAGAGGAGGGGAAGCTGTTTGGCCAGGTCAAAGGCTACCTTATTGTCTGGTCGAAGGAGGCACTGAGGAGCTGGCTGCTGTCCTTACAGAAGCTGACACAGGTCACTCCCTTACTGTGGGCACGCTCAAACCTCCTTAGGCACTGCCCGCTCTGAATCTTCCACACCTTAACACACACAAATACACATACATATACGTAATTACCATTATTACTGCAGTGTTTTGTTCTGTTTCTGAGTTATCTGCAGATGTCAGGACTGGAGGTAATTTGGGTTCTGCAACATCAGCAACTACTTAGACAAATGTAATAACCCACACGTTCAGGTTGAAGGAATCTTCTGGCAACAATAACATACAATTCTGATGGAAAACATTAAAATGCCTATCATTTAAATAAATGTGTTTTAGTGTACACTGCATGAAGGGGCCTTGTCCATGACACACAGACTTTACATCCACTGCTGATCAGATAAGTAGAAATCAGCAACTCACTGTGAAGCTCCTCTGGGTTGGAAAAAAATAAGAGACCACTGCTTCTACAGAAAACTCAACATGATTTTTTTATGTTTTGTACTTGCTGTAGTCGCTCTACTGCAGAGTGAATTGAGAGAAAACATTTGCTAAAGCTTAATTTCCTGGCTCTTCACCACCATTGTTCCCCCCGGTGTGGACAGAATGACATTATTACATTACAGTATTAGTGGGAAGGGAAAAAGGAGAAATGGGATCTATGAACAGAGGCAGAGCAGATTTTTTTTCATTTTTTACACTCCATACCTTGATCTTGCCGTCCTGAGCGCCAGTAGCCAACATCTCTGTATCCCTGCTGAAGCACATACACAGTACAGCATCGTCCATCATCATGAAACTATCCTGAGCCTGGTATTTCAAATCCTGTCAGAAACACAGACACACAAAAACACATAATTTCTATCATGTCAGAATATGCGCTTCTTAGAAACTGACAACATATCGTGGGGGAATTGAAGAGCAAAGCCTCAGATATAAAGGAAAGCAGGATTCCCCCACAATATGTTGTAGCCAAGGCAGGCCACTGCAGCAAGACACAGCCCTATCTTAACCCTTACTTTCATTAAGACAAAAACATGGTTGAACACAGCAATCTCACTACTGGCCAGGAGCAGTGACATAAGGTAACACATTATTAAAACGTTGACTTAGTACTACAATATCAACACACCCCTTCTAAGCTTCGGTGGTTAACTATGTTAGCAAGAAATATCAACAATTTTTAACTGAGTTGTGCTCCTTTTTCATACAAATTCTTAATCGTATTCCTACTGTAAATCACCATTCTGCCCCCTGCATCTTTTGATTTGTGAGCTTGTGTGACGATGTACCTTTCTTATTTTCCCAGTTGTGAAGTTCCAGACCTCGATGAAGCCATCTACGGATCCTGTGACCAGGTATTGACCATCAGGAGAGAACCGGGAACACTCCACATGGGACTTCTGTCCAAACTGTGGAGGGAGGAGGAGGAGGGCAGTGGGCCCAGTCACAGACACTTCACAACCAGTTAAACTCGTACATTTAAACAAAGGCCTACAGAGAATGCTTTAACTTTAGGAGAGGGATGAAGCAGAGCACATGCATCCAATAGACTGAGACTGCAGTAAAACACTCAAAAATAAACAGAATAATATAATAATTTAGCAAGGAGAGAATACTGTTTTTGGAATTTACGCAAGAAAAGTGGCATCCCACCAACTACCTTTACTAGTAGAGTAGAACAGTAAATATTATAATGGCAAATTAATCATTTTTAAGTTACAGTTTATAATGGCCTATTTTAGTGTTCATAACCTGTGTGTTAACTACTGATGAATACATTAAAGCTGCAATCCTGAAGATTGCGGTTTCGAGTAACTTAGTAATACTTATAGGGATACTGGCAATTGCACTGGACCTCAGCACTCAAGGATTTTGACCACACAAAATCACTGAGGTCCATTCAAAATAAATGACAAACACCAGTGTTGTTATGTCAGTACCTTCCCCACCACTGAACATGTTTGAGCCTTGGCTTAAGCTACTGATGCTGGTAAAGGTCTTCTTAAAGCTTGGTCTGCAATATTTACCTGTTAGCCACAAAAAACTTCTTCAAACTCTTCACTCCTTCCATTACTCTTCAACATTTGTCTGTTGCAGTGAACATTTTTGACATTATGGACTGGATCATTGTTGCAAGAAAGCCTGACCGAACAGTAACCATGAAAACAAGCAACTACAAAAGTGTTCCTGATTTGGATATTTATGGATCAGCCATTTTCTTAAATCTTCAGGATTGTAACGTCAAGTAAACAATAATGCTGTCTGGCACATAAATGAACAATGCCTTGATATGGTGTAAGAAACAATGCAAGTGCTGCTAAAAAAAAGACATAGCTATAATGGTCAAACACGTGTGTGTGTGTGATTAAAGTCATACAAAAGAAAAGGGTAACCTTCAACTAGTTATGGTGAGAACAAGCACAACTTCTTTCAAAGAGAAAGAGAGACATTTCTGCTCCATTTCCAATTTGTTTAGCCCACCAATGTCTGATTACTCTTCCTCCAATCAATTCTGGAATAGACTGTGCTGCTTGAGAGCAATTAATTGGCAATTAGTGCTGAAATGGCATTTTTGAGTGGCCATGCTGTAGGATGGTGTAGATACCTTGATGTGTCTGCTGAGCTGGGTGGGGAAGCGCTCCTCCTCCACATCTTTGACGGCAGCCTTGCCCCTGAACAAATCGATGGTCATTCCAGGAGGGAGGAGACCCTGATGTTGCTGCCACTTCAGAGACTGGGATGGAAGTGGGGGTGGATTGTGGGGTTATAGACAAGATGAATCATCATCACTTAAGACCAAAAAAGTTACTTAGTTGAAGTTACATTTAGTTACACTGAGACATGGTAGATACAAATGATTCACAATCTTCACCAACTAAACAGGCTTTAACACTCAGTACAACACATAAAACAGGCAGGTCTGAAGGTATAGACACTTTTTTTGGGGGGGGAGGGTTCCCCATTTGTATCCGGCCAATTACCCTACTCTTCCGAGCAATCCCGCTCGCTGCTCCACCCACTCTGCTGATCCGGGGAGGGCTGCAGACTACCACACGCCTTCTCTGATACATGTGGGGTTGCCAGCCGCTTCTTTTCACCTGACAGTGAGGAGTTTCACCAGGGGGATGTAGTGCGTAGGAGGATCACACTATTCCCCCCAGTTCCTATTCCCCCCTGAACAGGTGCCCCGACTGACCAGAGGAGGCGCTAGTGCAACAACCAAGACACATACCCACATCTGGCTTCCCACCCGCAGACATGACCAATTGTGTCTACGCTAGAGAATAGGGATGGAAACTTCTGGAATATGCTCCAATGCCCCTTTTCCACTGCATGGTACTGGCTTGAAATGACTCGTGTTTTTATGTTTTCCACTGGGCAAAAGTTGAGGGATAGTAACTGGTACTTTTTTTGGTACCACCACCGTCAAGGTTCCAAGTGAGCTGGGCTGATACTGAAAGGTGATGTGAGAACATGCAGACCAGCGATTGGTCAGAGAGAAATCGAACAGCTCTGTTTACAACTAGGAAATACCAAAGTGAGACTCATGAAATTTGTATTGTAGTTGATAATCTATTCACGCAAAAAAAAAAAAAAATCACCAAATCTCTTAGTTACACTAATAATGTGAAGCAGCTATTTTGAGTTGGTCTTGTTGATCTTTATGAAAATAAAATACTCATGTG
Source organism: Lampris incognitus (assembly GCF_029633865.1). Taxonomy (NCBI): domain Eukaryota; kingdom Metazoa; phylum Chordata; class Actinopteri; order Lampriformes; family Lampridae; genus Lampris; species Lampris incognitus. The sequence goes on from NC_079211.1 coordinate 39,953,488, forward strand.
GGGCGCTGGTAGAGAAGGGAGGAAAAACTAGTCAACATGCCCACAAGCAACCGGCAGGGCTTCACCATGAGGGGTACTATCTGCAGTGGAAAACGAAATTCAGTAAAGTAAAGCGAGTAGAGTCGAGTTGAGCTGGTACTATGCAGTGGAAAAGGGGCACAAGTTTCAGATGCCGTAAGCGTCAACATTGTTCCCCGGGATTTAAGTGCTGCAAAACAGCTAGTGCTAGAGTAAAATGAAGCAGTTGTGACAACAGGTGACAACACATAGGCTGAACTGCACAGCAGTCCCAATGCATGTGTTAGGGAGAACAAGAAACTTGAGGCTTCAATGGACAGCAGTAGTCAAAGGAGATTCACAACGAATCAAAGGTGTAATTTCCGACCATCTGTGGGACATGAAGACCTCAAAGACCAGAGATAAGATTTATTTATTTTGATGTGGGGGATAAGCAAAGTGGTAGACATGTGGTGTAGCGCTTCTAAGGTTTTATTTATTTTTCCCTCCAAAACTGTAGAGCTTTCATTCGGAATTAAAGTTCATCCACTAATACTGTCACATCAGTAAGAATTTAGCCAACCCACCTGTCCAAGCAGTGCCATGAGACGGGAGGGAGGTACCACGCTGACCTCCCCAGCTAGGGCCTGGGCAATGGCTGCCCGTCGCTTCTCCTTACTGCTACCATCTGGATAGGCCTGGAGACACACAACACAACACCATGCTGTCAATCAAATCATCCTGTGGGCAGACTTGTGAAGATTCCATTTTCCTGTCCTCAAAAATAGGCATAACCACTAACACATCCAACGTCTCTCTTGTATGGGAATGTACCCACCAACACTCACAAGCATATACACAAAATATGTTCAACAAAGCAGGAATACTAAAAAAGGACCGTGGCAACGGATGTGAAAAATAGTTTCAAGAGCTTTTCCAGACCTTGTAGTTAATCTTAAGTACTTAATGTCAATTTACTTAGGGAAGTCATATGTTCTAATTGTATCACACATCTATCGTATATGCTTTAACAATGTTTTTCGGTCTTCCCCCACCTAAATAAAAAAATGTGGGAAAAAAACTGGGATGGATAAAGCTTATGGAACAAGACTGAACATTAAAGGCTCAACTAAGAGCTTTTGCCAAACACAATCTTTTTAGGAACTCACCTCCCTAGGGTCAAAGTAGGAGCGTGCCAGCAGGTTCTCCAGGTGGATATACCTCTCGGGCTGAGTCTGTTTTAGCATGATCATGGGGTCCGTCTGTCTGAGGAGCGAACGAGCTGCACCCAGCTCTCTCAGCTCTATCAGTTCCAACACCACCTGGAAATCAATCACAATTAAGAATGGGCTACATTATCACATAAGCAACATGTGCATAATGAACCAAAAAGACTTCATGTGCTTGTGGCTTCACCACTGGGGACAAGACTGTGGAAATGCCCTGCCAAAAAATATAAGCTGGTCAGCTACATTATCTTTGAATCTTTCCTTAAAAAGCATCTTGGTGAAGTTGTTTAGGTAATCTAACAACATTCAGATTTTGCTCAATTTCAAAAGTTGTTTTCTTTACATTTTTCAAAACCTTTCTGTCCTTAGGATATGGTCCCTAATATTTACCTCCTCTTTGAAATTTCACTGTTCTTACTTTAACACAGCTTTGTAAAGAAAACTTTACACTTTTAGATGGGTGCTATACAAGTTTATCTTCATCGTCACTGGCACATGGATGCACTGCAAAGAGTCCTCTCCTTGTGCCTGATTCAAAACCAGAAACCCTATGTTTTACAACAGCAGGTGACCAAGTTGAATATGCTCAGCATTAGACAAATATGGGACACTTTGGAATGAAGTAGCAACTTATGCACTCACTGATCTCAACCAGGTCGCAAGTTGAAATTGTTCCAACTTTAAATACCAGAAATTCAGTATTCTATTAATGGATCCAGCTCCTTATGCCATGTAGCTGATTCACACCACATTACACCCAACCTTACACAGTGCTCCACATGCACTAGCATGACAGGCATGAAGTAAACTCTTTTCCAGTAGCTGGTGAATTTCACAGTCCACCAGCCACTGCCACTATCTTTACTGCCAGAAAAAAAAAAGATTGAGAAGAAACCGACTTTAAATGATGACTTAACTTAATAGTGGTGCAACAGTTAAACTTACTAACCACAGATCAAACTTTAGGCTGGCAAAAATTTTCCATCCTGACAACAGCAAAATTTAGGTCATGGCTCCACTGTAACAGTTGTTCAGAAGCCAACACTTTACAGCAACAGCCAACAAGTTCCTTTCATTCTGACCAATGGTTAACGCATGGGCCTATTGAGAGTAGGGATGGGTATCATTAAGATTTTAACGGTACTACTACTCTTACAGATACTGCTTATTGAGCCGGTACTTTAACGGTACGCTTATCAGTTCTTTTTGTTATTTTTTTAAGAGAAAAAAACAAAACAATTTATGAACAGAATTAACTTTATTATTAACTTCATTTTATTTTCTCTTGTCTGGACAGAGCGTTACTTTTAACCATTAACCCACGTTTGTATAATTTAGTTAACTCTTGTGTGAGCTCTAGGCTGCTGGTGTACATAACATACCTGTGGTGGATGAGGCAACGAGAGATGAACTACAAGCTAGGCAGTTGAAAATTGTGCATTTATCTGCCTGTATTTGATTCATTTTCGCTACGTTTCAAAAGATTGCTTTCCGCCCTTACGTGCAAAAGACTTATTGCACCTGTAGCAACGAGCATTGTCAGCACCAACATGAAGTATAAACAGACTCACTCCGCCATTGTCACTTACAGCAGGCTCTGTGGGTCTGCGTATGTGTACATCTGAGAGAGAAGCATGAGAGAGCTGGCCCCACCCCTTGGCTTGCACATACGACAGGCTCTGAGAGAGAGAGATCTCTTCTGGATTTTGAATAGCGACAAAGCATCATAGACAAATGTCTTAATGTTATTGGAAATTAGAAACGGAGTTGCCTAAATAAATAGGAAATGTATTTTCTTAATTTCTCCAGTACCGATAACAGAACCGTTAACGTCGGTGCTTGTCAATACTACAGTTTTTAATTATTTAGCACTGGTGCCCGTTTAATACCGGGTTTCGGTACCCATCCCTAATTGAGAGTACAATTAGGTCATAATTTCATGTATGAAGTAAATTAATTAGCACCGGCCAGCAATGACACGATATAATCAGTGATGAAGCAACTGTCTTTAGTAAGGCTGGGACAATTCACAAATCTCACGGTTCGATACGTCTCACAATTCAGGGCTCACAATTTCGACTCAATACGATACAGTGGATGCCTTGGTAAACAAGAAACAAAACACCATTGCAGTTCTTTTTTCATTTATTTTAAGAATAAGGCCCAACATTTTGGCATTATCAAGGCACATATTCAAACTCAATGCAAGTGCAAAAGTGCCATCTTTTCTTGTTGTGTAACACAATTGCTTTACTTTAAAATTGTAAAAACTACTAGAACAACCAAGGCGGTCATTTAGACCGTTTTGGATTTGTGACTTTGTGAAAAAAAAAAGAAAAACATACCGAACTGTCGCTCCCTGAATGCTCCTAAAATTGCATATATTTGCATTACAGAGTTTTAGATCAATTGCACAAAAAAAAGATAAGATCTATCTAAAATGACAATGAGCAGTCAAAATGACCACGTGTAATTTGCGCATCATGTCACTATTTATGACGTGTGTTGTTCGCATCATTTCCTTTGCAACGTTCAGTTCTTTTTTTACATTTCATGTTTTCTAGGCCTTGTTACGTTTGTTAGAGTAGCAATATGTGTTTTCTGTTTTGTTTTTCAGGTATTATTTCCAACATGTCTGGGTACAGCCGCCGTTTAAGATGCACCATGACTACCACTAAGGCGTTGCAGTATTTACAGGCATTGGACAGCGGCAATTTTAAATTGTTTGAAAAACAGTATTGTAACGATCACTGATGTGTAGACTTGCTAGCCCATTGACTAACGGGTTGGACCCTTTAGTCGACGGGTTAACGTAGTCGCCCGTGGTGTGGGAGATCCAGGTTCGCGTCCCGGCTGCGGTGGAGTCCCGGCTGCCCCCTGAATTCGCTACAGTAGTCAAGTTATTAAAATGTTAATTTTGGTGTTAGTCATTTCCTAACAGAAATACTAACATATGCAATGCATTAATATCTCAATTGAGTATTTATACTGACAGAATATAGAGTTTAAAAACCCATGGTCGTTTTAGGTAGGAGTGAAATCCCACTCATTCTAGTAACACAATCTCGCGAAATGGGGAGCCTCTCGAACCATGAAGACTGTATCGAATGATTCAGAATTCAATCCAGTATCGCCCCACCCCTAGTCTTTAGTAATCCTACATAACAACTTAACTCACCTGTTCATAGAGATCTATCAGAGTCTTGTCTGGCAACTTGAGAGACTGAATGGCTTGTAGCACAGTATCCCAGTGACCACTATTGATATCTGCTACAAAACTTTCTATGCTGTCCACTGTGTTCAGAGACACTGTGGTTTCCTCCTGCAAGGTAGCCAGTGTCCGGTGAAGATTGTTTTCCTTCAGGTACTGCATTATCAGACGGATCACGCTGTGGAGAAAAAATGTGATGGGTTAGCATTGAACTTGGGGAGGTATCATAAGGGGCCACGACTTCCAAGTATATTGAGTGAAATAGTGAACTTTACTATTCTGTCTTTACCAAGCAAGTGCCCTTCACTTTTAAATGAGTTAATAATATTAATAATAATTACATTTACACTTTTCTATACAATCAAAACGTTTAGTTAACACTTTTGCCCTCACTTTCACTTGTTTTTACCCACGCACATTTCTCCCAGTTGTAATGTTAACTTACATGTATTAATGTTACTTGATGGCTCTTGCATAACTGTCCTTACTATTTTATTCCACCAAGAAAATAACAGTCACTGCAGACTGTCTTTATGCACGCTCAATAGATCAGCATGGTTTGGCATGTTAGGTTTTTTTTTCATACTTACAAAAGTGTTGCATGCTTTTACTATTATCTTATTAAGTATCCATTTACTCTGTATTGTCCCACTAAAACAGAAAACAATTTCCCCCGGGCTCGCGATATAGACATACATGTACGTATGTGTACATATACATACATACATACATACAGCTTATGTGAATGCCTGATGCGGCAGTAGCACGTCACAACATAGCTAAGGCTCCCGAACTAGCCAGTTATAAACTAGCCAGCGTTTTAACGTAGATCAGTATTTCTGTCATTTCATGCAACATAACAAAATCGAAGTGAGGCATATTCACTCAGACCGCGACGTGGAGAAAACGCTTCTTTGAGCGCTAACCCGAGTGCAGTTTAAGCTAACGTTATCTTAACCGTGGCGACAGACTGTGGTAGGCCCCGATAAGCAGAAATGTAATTTAACGCGGCGTAATGAGCCACCACATTGGGTTAAAGTTGCTACAAACAAGCCACCCAAAGCTGGAGTACTTACTCTGCGGATTCTACTTCCAGCGACATGATTATCTATCTCAAGACGGTTGAAGAACCTCTGCAAACAGTACTGACAACACACAGACCGACGAGCAGAGGTAGCGAGCGGAAAGAGTCATGTGCACACAACACGTTTCAAAATAAAAGTCTCCGGTGAAACTATATTCCCCCTCCCCCCTTCGCAGTAAAGGACTCGAAAGCGGCGAAAGAACGTTGTACACCGACGAATTACATTTAGTTTATAATTTTGCATGATATATCCACATTATCTTTTTTTTCCCCTGCCGGGTAATGAATTAAACCTTTTTTCTTTTTTTTGTTTGCTAAGAGACGGTTTACAAGAGGAAATGTACCGAAATGACGGCTCAGATACAGATCAACCCCATTACCAAATCCCAGGGCAGTGTTGGCTACTTGTCCTTCCTTGCAAAAGATTCTTGACCAAAAACTGACAAATTGTTTGAAATAAAGCACTATAATTCAGCTTAGAGATCATTTTTTTGTATCCAGACTGAGTTCTTGTTGATAAATTTAATGCGATTACGCGTGCTGTTTTTTTAATTTGCTAGTGGCAAAAGTAATGTACCTCTCAGCGATGTATTGAATTGAATTACACTAAATACATTTAAGTTCAGTTAGATTTGATCCAGTTCAGTTCAATTCTGATTGGTTCTTTGCAATTCACCTCAATTATCCTCTCTTCAACTCATTTCAAATCACATCAATTCTATTTTGAATTTGAATTATTGTTATAATATGACATCACTTTATTTATAATGACGACTACTCTGTTAGATTTAGATATGGATTATTACTTCCACACTTACAGTATCGAGATTTATGCAAGTATGAAAAAACGTTCAAACCACAAAAAAACAAACAAACAAACAATCAAAAAACCAAACAAAACAAACCTATTTACATAGGGCCTAATGTGCGTGCATTTGGGTGCCTGGGAGCCCACAGTAAAGTCAATAGGGGGAGCTATTTGCACAGCTACGGCGCGGGGGGGCTGACTGCCTCTCAAGCTGGTGAAGGTCTTTCAAGGTTACGATGATGAAGCCGCTCGGTGCGGTACTGAATCTGTCTGCGGTCCCTTGTCTGTGTTCATTTGTCTACGCCATCATGACATAATCCCACTCTAAAACGCATCCACATTGGAAATGCATTTGGCACACTCTACCTAATCCAGCAGCCCTCACTTGATTAGTTTTATTTTCCTTTGCAGATGGAGAGATGGATTGTGAGGCGATAAGGCAGGGGGATGAGAGTTGTTTGTATGGTATCATAATGCTGCAGACTTTGTGAATAACTCGGGGGGGGGGGGGGGTTAATAAAAGACTAAAACAGAACTTCTCCTTTTTTATTAAAAAAAGAACATAATAGTTGGAAAGTGGTAACCAACAGTTACAAGGTCCATGTTGCTATGTTGGTAAAGTAAGAACAAAATAACATGCAACATTATTATCGCTTATCAAACTCCTGTACGTTTCTCTGTATGTTTTGTTCTATCAAGGAAGAGGAGGCAGTAATAATAATGAAATCTTTCATTTTGTTGTCAGTTGACCATTATGATGGCATATCCTTTGTAACTGTTGATGATGATTCAACAAAAATCCAACAAAAGATTCATTAGGAGAGTTGCATAGTATTACCTTTATGGCTTTCGGAATGTTCAGTGTATTTGACAGCTTGAGCCACGACCACAATTAGAAGACATCAGATCAAAGCTCCATTAATCTTAACATTATTTCAATTCTGAGCCAAAAAAAAAAAGAAGAAAAAGATCCATAATCTCTAGAAATTCACCTTAGGTATTGTCACAGCAAATTTCCAATAATTTCAGCCTCATTCTCTATGGTCCCTATGGTATGTAGATGTGTAGCATGAGGAGGGCAGGAAAGAAAATCTTTTTTAATGGCTATGGGAAATAGAAGTGAATGTTCGCTGCTAAAGGATGAAATGCTTGAAGGTATAAAAATGACTACCTCAGAGTTGGAATTAAATGGTTTTATACTTTAATTGAGATATCAGGCAAATACAAAGGGGTGCTAACTCTCTGCAAAGATTTCTACCAAAAATGGGATGGAGGGTTTACTTTTAGAGAGAGACATGCTCTAATGTTTACATTCTGAAATACATCATCTAGCAAGTAAAGAAATACCATTTTACTATTCAGTTCAGTTCTGCATTTGTTCAATTCAGTTCCACCCAACCAAAAAACTGCAATCTCCACAAACAAGGAAAAAAAAAGCTTTCCTACTCTTGGCCACTGTGTAGCTTCACTGGTTCATTGGTACAGTTGAAGGTGACGTATCACTCAATCCATCAATCAATTTGAATTTTTATAGCACTTTTCTAGCTGCAACAGCCACTCAAAGTGCTTTACAATAAATTAATTCAACTTTGTGTTATCCTGAACAAACATGGCACTGACTGTGTCTGTGTTGCATAGGGCTGAAAGATTAATCGAATTTAAACTGACACTGGTAATGTAATAGAACAATGATGTATTAGCTCAGATAAATAAGGTGGTGACAGCCCATTTAAAGACTTAAAAACAAGTAATAAAATCTTTAACTGGATCCTAAAACAGACATACCATAAAACAGAAGTACCATGCTCAAGGGATCCCGGGCAGTTACTGAACACTTGTTCCTCCCATCCAGGGATCCACCACCAGCACAGCGACTCAAACTTCAGACCCTCCATACAAAAGCCCACCTCGCTCATCACTTGGCCTTCTCCAGCCCCTTTTAATTCTGAATGACTAATAACATCAAAATATCTTAAACTGCTCCTCTGAATTAAAATGAAAAAAAAAATCAGAGCAGAAGGACCTTTGTTTGGCTCTGTTTATGCCTTTCTGAGAGGCTGCACTTGAGTGTACCTTGGTGATGAGCACAGTGAACAAGGGAGGCATTAATGAACCCTTGGGAGCCTCTTCACATCTCCTTGCTGATGGTTAATAATAATAAATTTATTTATAAGCACCTTTCAAGTCACCCAAGGACATTGTACAAATCCAGATAAGACAGTCAATACATGATATGAGCGGAAAGAAAATGATAAAAATAATGATATTAAACAAAGAAGAAGAACAACAACAGCAATGAATTATATATACAGCTAGAAGAATGCATTCAAATGTACACATTACAAAGCACCAGAAAAGGTTAATCTAAACGGGTGAATTTTCAGTTATGACTTAAAAGAAGCAACAGATGTTCACTGGCACAGACCCCGAGGGAGAACAATCCAGAAGTTAGGGCCAGCCACACCGAAGTCCCTGTCACCCATAGTGCAGAGCCTGGAGGAGGGAGTGGTGAGTAGATGGGCATCAGAGGAACAAAGTCAGCAAGTAGGTGTGTAGGGATGGAGAAGACTAGATAGGTAGGGAGGTGCCAAGCCATGGAGAGATTTATAAATGAGAAATACATTAAAACAAATGCGGTGTTAAACTGGGAGCCAATGCAGCTGTTGAAGGCTAGGGGTGATGTACTCCCAGGACCGCATGTAGCAGAGAGCTATTGCAGCTGAATTCTGCACATACTGTAGTCCTTTTAACCTCCGAGTGGGTGCACCAAGGGGAAGGGCACTACAGTAATCTAGCAGAAATGTAACAAAGGTGTGAATGAGAGTTTCTGCAAGAGTGGGAAAGAGAGGGCCATAGTCTGTCAATGTTCTTCAGATGGAAAAAGGCTGTTTTGGGTGATATTTATTGACATATGGGTCAAAACAGAGGGTGGAGTCTAAAGTTACACCAAGATTTTTGACCTCAGCAACAGAGGATGTAAAAAAAGAAAACAGGGATGGACAAATTTAGATGGGCAACTTTGCAAAGCGTGGCTAGGGAGGCAATGAGGATAGCTTCAGATTTATCTTGATTAAGTTTAAGCTAATGTCAGGCCATCCAAGCATTAATATCTTTTAAGCAGTCTGTCAGGTTGGATGGTGTTTGAGTGTCAGAGAGCTTGGTGTGTACGTAGAGTTGTGTGTCATCAGCACAGAAGTAAAAATTGAGGCCACATTGATGAATTATATGTCCAAGAGGGAGAATGAAAATAATGAACAGTAATAGTTCAAGAACTGAGCCCTGGGGGATACAATGAGTAAGGGGGGGGGGGTGCTAAAGCTGCTAATGGACACAAACTGTTGTCTAGCTGTGAAGTAGGACTTGAACCATGATAATGGAGTCCCAGTGAACCAAGTAGTGTTTATAATCAGTTCAGGAGAGGATTGTGACAGTCTGTATCATAAGCAGCAATGAGCTTTAACAGGATAAGAATGTTGAGGTAACCAGAGTCAGAAGCTACAAGCAGGTCATTGTTAACCTTGGTAAGGGCAGTCTCAGTACTGTGTTTTGCCTTGAACCCAGACAAAAACTCTTCCCATAAGTTATTGTTGGACATATGCTCCTGGAGGTGACTGGCTATAGTTTGCACAAGGAGTTTGGCAAAAAATGGGAGATTGGAAATTGGTCTGTGGTTCTTACAATCCTCCAGGTCAGTTCCACTTTTTTTCTTTTTCTTTTTAGAACTGGGGTAATAGCAGCCATTTCCAAAAAGGAGGGAACAGAGCCAAACAGAGGAGATGCATTAATGATTTTTGTCAGCAAGGGACAGTGGACAGGTAGATATGATTTAATCAGAGGAGTGGACATGGGGTAAAGAAGGCACATGGTAGTCCTTGAATTTATGGCAAGTTCAGTTACAAACAACTAACTCATTGACAGGGGAGAAAGCTGAAAAATAACTAACAGGGAACGGTGGGGGGGTGGTGATAACATTAAGTTGAGTGGACATATGATGTAGCTGCTGGTAGATGGAAATAATTTTGCTCTGGGAAAAAAAAATCCATAAAACCACAGCACAGACTCATAGAGGCAGTCCGAGGAAATTGTTTAGCTGGTTAAAGTAACTTACTGACAGTGAGAAAAGTGGCTCTGGGGTTACCTTGTCCTTTTGCAATGATAGTAGAGTAGTAGATAGTCTTGGCCTTGTTCAGAGCATCCTTATAGGTGCTGACATGATCCTTTTTAGGCTAATTCATAGACAGTTAAGCCAGTTTTCCTGCTGAGATGCACTAGTTGGCAACCAGCGGCCTTCATTTTGCGTAGCACTGGTGTAAACGATGGAGCAGAATGATAGAAGGACACACTTCATGATTTGAGTGGGGCAATATGATTCAATGTATCAGAGAGGAGCACGTTATACATAAAGACCAGATCATCAGTTGATGAGTTAATGGAATCATAAGTGAGCTCATTCTCTTACATGTTCATTAGAGAAGATATTGTAGCAAATTCGGGGGGCAGTCTGGGAGACCGTCACCACAGCCGGGACGCGAACCTGTCTCCCACTCCGCAAGCGACAATGTTAACCAGTCGACTAAAGGGTCCGACCCGTTAGTAAAGGACCAACGTGTCTACTTATCCATGCACGTTACACTGTATACTAATGTTCTTGAGGTTCCTTTATGTAATAGAGCAAGAGGCACGAATTCGATGTGAGGAGGCGGGGATTCTAGCATTGAAAAGGACAGCCTTATGATCCGATAGTGTTAAATCCATACCATGTAGGTTGGAGGGAGAAATAACAGAGGAGCAGACAAGGTCAAGCTTAAGAACTTTAGCATGTGTGGGGAAGTTAACATGCTGAGAAAATTCAAGTGAATAGGGAAGGTTTATGATCTCAGCTGCAAATGCACATTGTTTGGAGTCCACATTAATGTTCAGATCACCGACTTACAAAATAGAAGGATACATTGAATAGGCAGATGTGATAAGCTCAGACAATTCACTAATAAAAACAGGATTTCTGGGAGGACGGTAAATAAGCAAAACTAACAGAGGCTGTGAACCAATAAATTTCAGAGCAAGACATTCAAATGATATAGCTTGTTGTACAGGCACAGTTAAGACTTTATATGCTGAGCAATGGAGCACTGCAAGACCACCACCCCACCCACATGTACGTGGCCTGTCAATATATGCAAACCCGGGGGGCTGGGGTAGCTTGGTTCACTGTTAAGTAGTCAATAGGTAGCTGCCAAGTTTCAGTCACACACAAGAAGTCAATGCTATGCTCAGAAATCACATCATTTATAAAAGGTTATTTGTTATTTAAAGATTGTATATTCAATAAGGTAAAATTTGTATCAACGGTGTCACTGTGATTGATGACTTATGTGTGTTATAGTTTACGGTAATCAAATTGTATAGTAAGGGGTAGGTTTACCACCGCAGTAATTTTCCTAACCCATCTGGATATAAAAAAAATTATTGACCGGATTTCTGAGCAGCAGGGAGAATGAAATCATTATCATTATCAACAGATTCAGTTGGCCTATGGTTTACACAGACAGGAATATGAAAAAAAGTTGTGTGCAGTTTGAGATTCTCGAGTGACTTGGGGTGAAGTTGATTTGCTAAGAAGCACATTGTTAAAAACCTTACTTGCCACACGGTCTCTCTTGCAAGATGCACATTTCAGCAACAGAGAAGCTCCATGTGTATATATATATATATATATATATATATATATATATATATATATATATATATTCGTATATATATATATTTATTTTTTTTGGAGCAATTTTGTTTGTAATATTGACTGGAAAAAAATGCGGTCTTTACCACAAAAGTCTCTTCTGACAAGTAAGGTAAAAAAAAAGTTTCATTTAAATTGACTCATAGATTTTATCCAGTGAAATATTTCTTACAAAAGTGTGAGTGACTCAGACCTAAGTTGCTCTTTCTGTGAATTATATCCGGAAACTTGCTCCCATTTTTTTTTTGTTCTTGCAATTTTACATACGTGCTGTGGAAAGATGTTCATAATTTTACAGTTGAAAACACTTTCTCAGACCGCCCAGAGAAGGCGCTAGTGCAGCGACCAGGGCACATAGCCACATCCGGCTTCCCACCCGCAGACACGGCCAACTGTGTCTGTAGGGACACCCGACCAAGCCGGAGGTAACACAGGGATTTGAACCGGTGACCCCTGTGTTGGTATGTGACGGAATAGATTGCTATTCTACCCGGATAGCCCTTTTCAGTTTTTCTAATATATCTTATGGGTGTGTATAGGTAGGTTTACATGTGTATAGGTTCACTCGCCTAGTTAGCATAGTTTCTTAAGAAAACCTCATTGATAGCTTGATATTTTACTGAAAAATATATAACAAACTCCAGTTGATATTTACTCTTTATTAACGCATGGAAAAATTTTGCAAGTTATCATAAACTCATAGCAATAATAGTTATGATAACCATGATAGAGATCCCAAACAGAAATTTCTAAATCAGAACTGATGCGGCTAATCACCAAACGCTGACGTATCGCAATTACCCACAGACGACGCCTTCGCCCCATTGACACAAGTCTGCAGGTATTTCTGATGATTTGTAAAAAGCGGTACAGCGCTGAGCCTACAACTGGCGGTCGATCCATGATAGTTTGGGCTGAAAGTGTACGGGGGCAAGTGCCTTCCATTTATCTCCTCCGCTCCTCCCCCGCCCATTATTCCTAGGGCCTCTATGTGACGTATGCCGTTACGTATTATTACCAAGGGCTGGGGGGAGGTTAACGAGGGGAAATGAAATAACAAATGAAAAGCAGGGTGTGTGTCAGGAAGAGCGGCAGGTGGGGGTGGTTTCATCAACCGGCCTACAGATCATGATGGATCTGCCCCTGTGGGCTCTTAGCCCCTCGATCTCAAGACCTTTCCTATCGGCATCTCCATTACTCTCCATAGACTCACTGGAATGGCGGGGGCATAAATTGATAAACCTTTATTGATATTCGTAGCCTCCTAGTCACAAGAGCAGGAAAATGGGGCAGCAGGGCTGCACTCAGATTACCGGAGAGAGGCACACACAAAGCACACGAAAGGCACAAGAATTTACCCTATTCTCACCATCACAGCTTGCATTGGTGTGCAATGAATTTTGCACTATCTGGGTGACAAAGTGCTGAGCGAGAAATGCATGATGCCTGTAGGGCCTGAATACCAGTCAGAGCACCTAAAGACATATGTGTGTTTGTCCCACAGCAGCCAGGGCAAGACGGATAGAAGGAGAGGGGGAGCTTGCCTCTTCTCGTAACAATGGAAACAGAGGCTATCTGCTTACAAGGCAAACGCCACCGCTTCCCCTGCACTTGAAAAGCTCCCGCGGCTGTCTGCCACTGTATTTACACCCACAATGTGCTGACACAAGCAGAGGTTTTACACTTAGCATAAGCTCTCGCTTTTCACGTGCAACTCTGCCCGATGCCTGCTTCTATGGAAATCTGAAATATTTTACAAGTATTGGTCTCTTTCTTCTGATGAAGACATCCTAAAGCTTTCTGGGTGATTCGCTGGTGGTGTGGACATCACAGGGGTATGGCAGGAGCTTTTTGGTTGAGGATAGGATCAAGGCGTACATTTGCAGTGGGATGTATTTGCCACACCGAGCTTTGAAACCTTCATACGGACTGATGTTCAGTTCACACCGCACTTGTGTAGCGCAGCATATCTACAAACTCCTGAAGCAGCAATGAGATAAAAAGTCTCTATGTGACTTTGTATAGAATATGTAAGCTTTGGGACTCTGTTCCAGTCCATTATTTTGTATGCTACAAAACTAAACCCATCCCATCACTAGATTCACTGAACTTTTCCCTCTGAGAACTCAACTTTTTCAGCGGATACACTATTCCATAACACCTATGTGAAAATGCATGTCATTTCCAGCATTATAGAATACACTTTATTTGTCATTTGTACACACATACAACAAAATGTATCCTCTGCATGTAACCCATCTTTTTGTATAGGAGCAGTGGGCAGCTGCAGCGCCCGGGGACCAACTCGGGTTCTTCTTTCCATTGCCTTGGTCAGGGGCACAGACAGCAGTATTAACCCTATCATACATGTCTTTTTGATGGTGGGAGGAAACCGGAGCACCCAGAGGAAACCCACACAGACACAGGGAGAACATGCAAACTCCACAGAGAAAGGACCTGGGATGGCCTGGGGTTCAAACCCAGGACCTTCTTGCTGTGAGGCACCACTGGGCCACCGTGGCACTACAATATATAGCGCAGACTTATTTTTGCCAAATGTTTGGTTGTCATAAAAAAGATTTATCAATATTAGCATACAATTTTATAGCCTGAACAGTAGGCCGAGAGGATATTTTACCAGGTGAATATACAGTCATTTTAAACCTTCACTCATTCAGGAAAGGTTTTGTTGAGCATGTATGTATCAGCAGTGTGCTTTATAGAGTTATCCATACTCACAGCTGGATGCAGACGAATACAGCAAACATACTGTTGGCTGTTGGACAATTCTACCAGAGAAGTTGGGGACTAAGTGCCTTGCTCAAGGGTACCCCACCTGTACTGGCTGAGTAAGGGAGAATGTTAATTAATCAGTTTTGTCCAAGGATTTGGATACCCAAAAACATTTCAATATTAAACACGGCCGGGTGTCTGAGGTATTAACGAGGGCGGGGTCGTCATGCTGAGGTTCACAAATAAAACTTGATTGCTCTCAGAAGCTCATTGCTGTTGAAATGAAGTAATTATGCGAAAAATAACAGACAAAAAGGCTATCTGCTGTTAATTAGCGAGGTAATTTGCTTGGTAACTGACCAATATGTATGATATATATTTGTGCAACAGAAAAGAAAAAAAAAACCCGTAGTCAGGCCTTTGCACACTGTTGCCAAAGCAATTGCCTCCTCATTTGTAATCTCCCTCGACCGCTCATTTGTATGGAGCTCACATCCATCCTGGGGAGCTATTGATCCCCATGTCTCGCTCATTGCAATGCAGAGTCACGATAATAAGTAAATCCATCTTCCGTCGGCCTCCACTGAAATGAATGCGGTCCTTAATGGGTGCAGCGAAATGCATTCTGAACTCATTTTCTTGTCTTTTGTAAAGAACACACACCCCCATACGCCAGAACACCACCAGACTGGGCTGAACCAACAAGCGAAGCGCGAAGGGACTCACTCACTGTGACTGGCTACATCTGGGACCACTTGCACGCTGAGAGAAACCATTACAGGATAAATTCATCCACAGTGGTTTAATTAATATACCCTGTTCGAGTGGAACAAATCCGGTTGATGGGATGTAAAGTCTCAAGAAATAAAGATGTACCCACACAGATAGACACTTTCTGCACTGTCCAATTTCCAAAGGCAAGATCTCTCTATATTGCTCCATGGTAACAGAAATAGAGCGATGGAGCTGTCTCTTTCCCCGTCTATTTAGAATGCAGAGAAAAAAATAGAGAAATCGAGATGAATTGATACGGGAGTCATAAACACAAACATGTTTATGCAGAGAGAGAGAGAGAGAGAGAGAGAGAGAGAGAGAGAGAGAGAGAGAGAGAGAGAGAGAGAGAGAGAGAGAGAGAGAGAGAGACCTATATTCTTAAAAGCAAGCCCAATATACTCCCAATAGATATTTCCAAGTCCGAGCTTTCTCCCTGAAATTCATGCTGAGCTTTTTACCAAGGTGATGGCATACATGCAGACAGTCACATAGGTTTGCTAATGCACGTCACCACCATTTCATTTATAGCTGATTCAGGCTATGTTCAATGTTCTGCAGTACCATGTCCCAGCACAGAGCTATTTTTCTGGTAAAATGATGGGCCATGGACTGTCTCTCTGGCAGATGTCATGCAAAAAATATGTACCGGGCTGGTGCTTCTTTTTCGAACATCAGAATGGGCAATAAACGACCCGGAGATGCTGGCGGGGTGATTGCAGAGAGGGAACCAAAATCTGAAATGTCACTGCCTCTCTCATGCTGTCCTACTGCACCGCATGGTGCAATAATACTTTTTCTAAACGCATTGTCACCATAGGAATAGGCCTGAATGTCAGAGTTGAACGAACGCGGGGAAGAAGCGCTTTTGCAAAGGTCACACAAAGCCTGCTAAAGAGCACAGAATGACATATTTTCATTTCTGCTTTCAAATTTCACTGTCAGTATTAATTACATGAATTATCTCAGGGTTGAATAGTATAATTACATCCTGTCAAACAACAATGCTGGCTCTTTCTTTTACTTTTGATGTGGAAAGTTTCATTCACATAACTTTTTTTTCTTTTTTGTCACCATATGTCTGGTACTTTTATCCAAAGCATATTCCAAGACCAGGACTTTATCCATGCCAAAGATGGGTGGCCCCTATTAGGAATGGACTCCTAACATGTTAGCAGTACAATCCAACCACTAACCTACACAGGAACCGAGGAGAAAACATCACGTCCAGTACAGTCCAAAGGAAGGTGACTGCTGATATAAACATCACTCTCACACTGTGCATTAGTATTTAGGATAGTCATAAACAATTGCCATCACTTTTTTTGTTGTTGTTGTTGTTTATTTTCCCCTTTTTTTCCCCCTGTTGCACCCGGCCAATTACCCCACTCTTCTGAGCCTCCCCGGTCGCTGCCCCACCGCCTCTGCTGATCTGGGAAGGGCTGCAGACTACCACATGCCTCCTCCGATACATGTGCAGTTGCCAGCCACTTCTTTTCACCTGACAGTGAGGAGTTTCACCAGGGGGACATAGCGTGTGGGAGGATCACACTATTCCCCCCAGTTCCCCTCCCCGAACAGGCGTCCTAACCGACCAGAGGAGGCGCTAGCGCAGCGACCAGGACACATACCCACATTCGGCTTCCCACCCGCAGACATGGCCAATTGTGTCTGTAGGGACGCCTGAGGTAACACGGGGATTCGAACCGGCGAGCCCCGTGTTGATAGGCAAGGGAATAGACCGCCATGCCACTCGGACGCCCCTGCCATAACTTGTAAATAAATAGTGAATGAAAAGGTGGACTGTCCAATTTTTGCACCAACAGTTGTTTGCAGTAGTTTTGACCCCAATAGGAAAAGGAAATATTTGGAGCAACACAGACCTTGATTCACACACCGCCTTGCGCTGATGGGTAGCAGAAGAGCTTGTCAGCAGGGAATTAACCAGACAGACAGCCTCTCCACTGAAAGAACAACCCCGTATTACAACGTGTGCTCTTCAATTTAGCACCAATCACCAGCCAAGTATTGGCCAATTTTTGCTGTAACAAGCATGTTTAGAGGTCTGAATGATGGCTGATTACCTATGAAGGGGTATCTACCAGTGTGCAAGAACCAAGCTGGCAAGTGAAACAGTCAAAGTGGGGGTTGAATTCCTCCTGTCCATTAGTTAACCGCAGCTACGGTGAGGAGACTGAGAGTATGAATTGGTCCAGAACGCATCCGCCCGACTTTTAACTTCACCAAATCCTGGCACCACATCACCCCAGTCCTAAAAGACCTCCACTGGCTACCCATCTCCCACCGGATCAATTACAAAATCCTGGTTCTTACTTATAAAGCCCTTCACAAACTGGCTCCCCCATACCTCATCGATCTCCTCTCCTCCTACTAACCCTCTTGGTCCCTCAGATCCACCTCAGCCTCCCTTCTCTCTACCCCCAAGTCCAACCTCCGCGGCTTTGGTGACTGAGCCTTCTCCAGAGCAGCTCCCAGGCTCTGGAACTCACTTCTGCAAATCATTAGAGACTCGGAATCCCTCCCTCTCTTCCAAACCCATCTCAAGACACACCTTTTCTCCATTGCCTTCTCGTGCCCCCCTGTCCGCTCATCCACCCCTGGTCTGGGGCAGGCCTGGGACTGAGCGCTCGACCTGCCCCCTCCCTCAACTCCCTCCCAAACTCCCTCCCCAAGCGCATTGGACTCTGCTGCGGGCTGCCCACATTCAGGTCATTAGTCGGGACTCACCTCTTCAGACTTCATCTGTGATTTATGATGTTTGTTTTTCTTCCCCTTTTGTATCTGTCCAAGGGGGAGAGTACTGCTGGCGTAGTCTGTGGCTGCCACGTCTCCCTCTCATAGCCCCCCATCCCATCCACCCCTGTATGTCTGTGTTATGTTTATCTGTCGTCTTGTTTCACCCCGTTTATTGTAAAGCGACTTTGAGTATTAGAAAAGCGCTACATAAGATTGATTTATTATTATTATTATTATTATTATTATTATGAATGGATGCAACTGAGTGAGTGTGAAGTTCTTTCTTTGATGAGAAAGATCAATGTTTTGTTTGCTTTTTCTTGATTTTCATGATTTTTTACAGTTCCTTCAAATTTGATAAACAAGATTAGTTCAGTTGTTAAAACCAAGGCAAAGCCCTGTCTGTCTCCCAGAGATTTCGAGAGAGTTTTTCATGGTTTTGTTTCCTCTGTTAGACTATTTCTTTGTAAAACAGTTGTCTCTTCACCGTCTGCAGTTGGTATAATTTAATGCAGCCGCTCATCGTCTACCTGGAAAAAGAACGTGTGATCATATAATGCCAGTATTGGCCTCCCGCCACTGGCTTCCTCTCCATATCAGGATGGATTTTAAGGTTTCATTGTTTGTTTTTAAGGTTTTCAATGGGCTGGCTCTGCATTATCTGGCTGAACTCCTGCATCATTATACTCCAGTCAGAACACCGAGGTCGACCAAGCAGATATTCTTGGATGTTCTGAGATCCAGACATAAAAATAGAGGTGAGAGAGCCGTTGTGGTGGCTGTCCCTGATCTGTGGAACAGTTCGGCTGTTCACATGGGAACTGCTCAAACCCGAGAAAGTGTTAAGTCGCTGCTGGAGACCCACCTCCTCTCACTGGCTTTCAACTCGAGTTGAGCTTGACACCTTAACTTCACCTTCTATTGTGCCGCATGTTATTTTATTATTATGATCTTTATTGTTTTCTTTCATTCTTATTTTTTATTGACAATTATTTTCAATTATTTGGTATTTTAGGGCCCCGCGACCCTGAGAGCAGGATAAGCGGTTTGGATAATGCATGGATGGACGGTATTTTAGGGGGTGGCATGGTGGCGCAGTGGTTAGTGAGGTTGCCTCATAGCAAGAAGGTTCTGGATTCGAGCCCCGGGGTAGTTCAACCTTGGGGGGTCATCCCGGGTCGTCCCCTGTGTGGAGTTTGCATGTTCTCCCTGTGTCTGCATGGGTTTCCTCCAGGAGCTCTGGTTTCCTCCCACAGTCCAAAGACATGTAGGTCAGGTTAATCGGTCGTACTAAATTTTCCCTAGGTGTGTGTGTGTCGGCCCTGTGATGGTCTGGCGGCCTGTCCAGGGTGTTCCCCCACCCAATGACTGCTGGGTTAGGCTCCAGCATCCCCGTGACCCTGAGAGCATTATAAAGAGTTTGGATAATAGATAGATGGATGGTATTTTAGGCCTGTTTAGCACTTTGGTCAACTGGAGATATTTAAATATGCTCTACAAATAAATTTTGACTTGATCAATTTAAAAGAATCAGGAAACCAAAGTTCATGAGCTGTGTAAGCCACTATTGCTGTGTATCTTAATTTGTAGATTAAACATCAATGGAGAAATGCTATTTAGTTCAGGTAACATATAACATTATGGAGCCTTTTTCCTTGCCCATATTGTCATTAGTGACTGCTCACAGACCCTGACAGGTACACAAGCATCCAATATGAACACACACACACACACACACACACATCCCAGGAAAAACAAACGCTCAAATATTGATGCATGAACACATAAGCTGGTCTACACACACACACACACACACACACACACTCAGAGACCAAAGCCATACTCGGACGGACTGAAGCACGACGGAGAAAGGAGGAGAGGGAGAGGCAGCGTACGCATCCATCAATCTCAACCCCCACTTACCACCCCCACCCCCTCACATCACCGCTGGGCTTCAAACGCATGCCAGATCAGTGGGACGTGAGGAGAAAGAGAAGGCACCAGCGGCTGCATCATGTTGCATTATCTTCCACAGCCCTCCTGATGCTGTGAGAATGCCATCATTGATCGGCTGAATGGGATCCCGCATCACTCCTCCACATTACAGCAAACTCAATAATTGTCTCCACAGCTGAGAGGGAACGGTAATTTTTGACTCCGGCTTTTAAAGCTACAGTTCTGAGACTGTTGTTTCTGTTTAACTTAGACATCTGCTATGGTGGATAATTACAGTGGTGCTTCCCACAACGATGAAGGTGGAACATAGTTGCTACTACTGCTGTTGTGTGAGCCCCGTCCCCGACAAAAAAACATGGTTGAACCCGTGTTTTAGCAATGGATGTTTTAGTTTCTGCTGGTAAAGGTCTATATCTGCTTGTTACCCATAACAATTAAGCTTCTTTTTCAAACTTTGAAACAAGTTGCCATATTCTCCCACGTTTGGCTGCTATGCTGAAGATGTATTATTTTTATCTTTTTTTTCCAGCAAGTCCTACCCAACCCTAACCATTAAGAGTAACTGCAGCGATTGCCATTAAATATGGCAGCGGTAGAAATGATCAAACCGGATGTTTTTCTGAGTGTAAAGTTCAATGTCAAGTACTTGCTGCATTGAGTTTTTATATATATACATGCATTTATCTATGATTTATGTGCATTATCAATCTTTACATAACATCATCCAGCGAGAAAGACGTTTGCCGAGAGAGGTGTTAAGATAAGCCACAACATCAAAAGAAAACTCTACGCTTTACGCTATAGAATAGGGAATTGGTTCAAGATTCACTTTATTGTCCCACATTGTAGGACATTTGGCTCGGGCTTCCACCCATGCTGCATCCATAACAAACCATCCCACACACACAAAAGACAGCCACAGGGAACAAGAAACATATCCAAGAATATAATAATAAAACCTACAGAAAAAAAGACACCAACTTTGAACAGATAAAAACCTATAGTACAGAAAAAAATACAGAGAGGGGCTACAACTGGAAATAGTCAATCATCTATTTTAAATCTATTCATTGAACAGCGTGGTACTCTAATCCTCGTCCCTGATGGCGGTAGCTGGTACTGTGTGTGTGACACATGGGGTGGGTCGGTTATTACCGTGTTGGCATGCCTTAGAACAGCCTGTTCCTAGGAAGACTGCAGCGATGGATGCTGTCCTACGCCTATTATCTTCCATGCGGTCTGCATGAGTCGGACTAGTTTGGACTTTAGTTGCACAGAGAGGTTACCAAACCAAGCTGTGGTACAACGTTGCGCGTGGGAGGATCACACTATTCCCCGCAGTTCCCCCTCCCCCAGAACAGGAGCCCCAACTGACCAGAGGAGGCGCTCGTGCAGCGACCAGGACACATACCCACATCCGGCTTCCCGCCGTTCCCCGATCGGGGAACATAGGACCCTTTCGAAAAAAAAGGGTCCCATATTCCCCGTTTTCCCCTAAAAAGGTCCTATAATCCCCGTTGCATAGAACCCTCTTTTGGAAAAAGGGTCCTATATTCCCCGCTGTTTCCAGGGGAACATAGGACCTTTTTCCAAATAAAGGGTCCTATATTCCCCGCTATTGCCAATCGAGGAACAAACCGGGGAACTTAGAACCCTTTTTGCAAATTATTTCCTTAACGGGTCCAAAATAATAAAAACTGGGGTCATGGCTGAGATGTAGGCTACGACAATCTATTCCTCCGCTGATTAAATTAGGCCGTATTACCATTGTTGGCTGTTGTATATCGCAGGCCACCTTGAGTGCGTATCCAAATTCGGCCTATAGAGGAGGCTGTAATTTGCTTTATTGTTATTTCTTACCAATATTTACTGCAGTAGGCCTAGTTAGTTGGCTCTCCGGCTCAGCATGGACAGTCGGCAATCAACGCAAGTTTGTCTTGCAGTAGGCCCGCCTACCAGTGTAACCAGTAGCCACTTCCACCTTCGCTCAGAGTTCAATTTGCACAGCACTGGACACTTCAGCCACTTTCTTGTTACTTTGCAGTTCGTTTTCCATATTAAATCACTTGGCAGACTTTCTTTCAAAAAGACTTTAATGATGAACTTTTTAGGCAGAGAACTAAGACCAGGACTTGGGAATTTAGGACCAGCACAAAGTATCCATCAACGGGGGCCGCCTACCTTACACAATAGGCTAATTGCCTAATAATAATAATATGTGCTTCTCAAAAACTAAAGGCTTGTGGAGGTGCTGAACCAAAAACATGAATCAAAGACGAACATCAAAGGATGTAAGGTAACACTCACCAAATGGTAAAAAAATAACAGAGGCAGTCCTCTATTTCACCATTTTATTGTTTGGCATCAGTCATTAAGGTTTCTGAAGAAGACCACCCGGCCAAGTTATTGACTGATGCCAAACAATGAAATGGTAAAATAGAGAATTGTGTCTTTTTTTTCATTTGATGAGTTCTACCTTACATCCTTTGATGTTCTTCTTTAATAATAATAATAATAATAATAATAGCCTAATTATAAAAGAGGCCTAATAACAAATAACAATTACAGGCATAATACTATCAATAGTAACACTGATAATAGGCTATTAATAACAAAATGCTTCTAGTAAAAGCTTGGCTGAAAAAGGGTTGGTCTATGGCAGAAGCCCCCCAGAAAAGGCATGGTCTAAAACAAAAATCTCCAAGGCCTAACTAGCCTAACGTTAAGGCTTTTTTCTTCTTCAAAAAAGCAAAATGAGTAGTCCTAGCCCATTTGGCAACTCAACAAAGAGGGGCTAAAACCTCTACTCAGCCTATCTGAAAATGTGATGGCTTACAGCCCTCCAATGTGATTCCAAATCTCTGTGACCAGCATCCAGTTGACCCTTGAGCCGCAGGAGACGGGCCTCCAACCTCCTCCACTTGGGCTTCCGCCTTGGGAGAGCATCTCCTCGCTCCGCCATCTCCAGCCTTTCCTCTGCCAGGGTTTGCTGGTCCTTAATGTGGCGCAGAAACATCCAAAGGGATGGATGGCGCACTTGGACCGCATCATTTAGAGTGCGATGATAAGCTACAAAAACAAAAACAAGAGGTTAATCATGTAAACTGTTAAAGAAATGTGAATATGCTGAACATGTTGACAGTGGCTTGATAAACATGAATGCATAATACAGCTTTAGGAGTGTAGGCCTTTGTGTGATGTAGACCTCCAAAAATTATGCTGGATTGTGTTAAACTGATTTTTAAAATGAAAGTTAAACACAGCCTATGGAGAATTCCACAGCTAATTGATGGAAACAATGTAGACTCATCAAGCTTTAAGAGTATCCAAAGCAATGGTTGACTGTGAGTCCTACACCGATGCTATATTATTTTTTTAAATAATGATACAAATAATCGACTAAAAACAGGATAGCCTAATTTACACAACCATAATCATACAATTGGCCTTCGTTATCATAGCCTGCACGCTTCTGTGGTGTCGCATGAAAATGTTAAGCGTGTTATGGGCCACACATCAAAAATAAAGTCTGTTCGCTGATTATTCAATAAATCAGAAAATAAGTCTTAGTCACTTACACTCAACGTGGTTGTTGGTCCTTTGCTCCATGTTGCGTGCATAGACGTTCCACATTGGATGTGGGAAGAGGGCTCCATCATGGACGTATGTGTTCCCGACATACTGCAGGAAGTCATGCAGCTCTGGATGGTCCCGCTGGACGCGCCTCGTGTCTGGGTGGTGAACGAGCAGGGCGAAGTTGCCTTGAACTGTGTCCAGTGGTAGGTGGCCGAGTGCCATCACCTTGCGGATGACTGCTGCCAACTGAAGGTCATCCCGGAATGCAGTAGTCAGTCAAAGTCTTTGCACCCTCTTCCACAGGGCTTGACTGAAATGGAAGTAGCATCCACTCACTTGTGCCCTTGGAAGTTCTGTTTCCAGCGCATTGATAAGCGCCTGTTCAAAGTCGCATATGACCTTTTGAGGTGCCCAGTGGTGCTGCGTAATCCTCCTGGTTTCCCGTTTGATGCAATCGAGCACCTGCCGGTAGTGCCCAATTGTGCGCTGGCCCATCAGCGCATGCACAAGAGGGATAACGAAGCCATGCATGTTTCCAAGTACTGTAAAAACTTGGCTGAAGGGGCGGGGGCACGTTCTGAACGTTGCATCCATATATATGGTTCCACAGCCTCGCAGCTTGCTGATGTTTCCCTCTGTGGCAAACACAGCGATAGCCCACTCGTTGTCTTGGTGCAGGAGGAACTTTTCCCTGTCCCATGTTTCAGCCCATGCACCTTCGATGACGACATCCTCAAGTGTAGCTGGAATCGGGGGCGTGACTGCTGCGCGTGCTCTAGCCATAACAGTCCTTACAGACTGGAATCCTTGTGGTGGTGGTCTGTCGCCGCCACCTTGGATTTGACGTTGCCGATGCTGCAGGACCCTTTGCGCATTATAGATCCTTCTGATTGGGACTGTTGCCTCCCTCGCAACTTCTGCAATCACCCCCTGTCGGAATTCTGCACGGTGCACCATTTCTCCGTCAGGGGGATGCACGTGTTCCCCAACATCGTGCACAATAATGTTAGCATCCACGTCCTCCACTTCAAATCTATTTGTGATCAGTGGCACTCTACAGTTCCACCTCCAGCACCTCCATCTAATGGTGTCTTGATTGGTGCGTTGCTTCTGATATCTGAAGTTCTCATGTACCAACACTTTGCCCCCTCGATCACCATCCATAACTATCGCCATAGTTTGTCTTCTTGTAGGCTAGTAAGCACATGACAGTGAGTCCACGAGTTATCACCGATAACAACCGATTGTTGCAAACTGTTGCAAGTTGGCGGGCGGTTTAGACATTGGTGAATTTTGATCATGTGGTTTAGAACGCCAGGAAACTTGCGTGCAGATGACCACACATCCACGACAAGTTTTAAATATTTCCAAACTCGAAATCATGTGTGCATTTGGCTATTTATACATTATTTTTCGAGCAACATGTGTTTTGTGATTCAGCTTTAGCGTTGTTGATTAGCCTTTCATTCATATTTTGTCAAAAAGGCGTATTCATTAGCCTAGGCCTATGTCCCGTTATTTCTGTAGCATACAGCATCTTAGAATCTTAAGAGACCAGGCAGATATTGTTATTATTTTGTTATTACCATGCTATATTGGCCTACTTTATAATTATAAATATTTCAATTATCCAATTTTTAGCATTTCTAATATAAGGCTACATTGTTATTATTATTATCATCATCATCATCATCATCATCATCATCATCATTATTATTATTATTAGGCTATTATTATTATTATTATTGTCATTATTATCATGTTATTATTATTATTATTATTATTATTATCATTACAATTATGATGCTTAAAGGGCCTTACTGAGCAGATGGTTTCTATCTAATATCTGTCAGATGCTTTTCCCAATAAGCTGGTGTGGTTATGATGGGAACGACGGCTTTCTAGGGAACATAGAAGAAGTGGGTCGGAATTGGCCTCTTGTCGATATCAGCTAGCCATCGCAGGAGTCTATCCCTGGTACAATGCACTAGACCTCTGGGAGATGGACTGCTGAGGACGGAACACAACACCTATCCTCAGCTCCCAGCACTTCTCGCACAATGTGCTACTCATACGCTGAGTTGGCGGCATCCGGGATCGAACTCACAACCTTGCGATCCATAGGCGAGAGCTCTACCGACTGAGCTACGCCCGGGTACAATCGCCCAAGGAACATAGGCTTACTATATTACATTCAGACACAGACGAGCCAGCTCACCTACTCGGCGAGGCGCAATTTCCTCGATAAGTGACACATTTCACGCATAAATATCAGAGAACTACCGGGGTGGGTTATGCGCCCAAATATAGGCTATAGCCTAATAAGTTGAAATTGGTTTAGTGTCGAAAGTTTCCACATACTTTAGCCAACCTGGACTTTGTGAATTCGTTTTTGTGATATAAAAATAGAAATCGTATGATTCATTGTCTTCTTAATAATCTGCCCTAAATAATGCATTATTGAAAATGCACTTTTTGCGCCAAACAGCGTCAAACCTGCTGACCGGGGAACATAGGACCTTTCTTTATAAAAAGGGTCCTATGTTCCCCGGGTGCCCTAGGGGAACATAGGACCCTTTTTATAAAGAAAGGTCCTATGTTCCCCTGCACATACAAAACGGGGAACATAGGACCCTTTTGGGGAAAAGTGGGGAATATAGGGGCCTCTGTATACAAAAAGGTCCGATATTCCCCGGTCTCATACAAAGCGGGGAACATAGGACCCGGGGATTATAGGACCCGGGGACTATAGGGAGGACCCCTTGGTGGGCAATGGAATAGACTGCCATGCCACCTGGATGCCCAACACCATGAACTCTGAAGAAGTGCAGGCGTTGTTGCAGTCTACTACAGACATGGCCGGATTAACGCACCAAGGGGCCCTGGGGCACGCACGTCCATTCCTGAAGGAGGGGGGTAGTGTTACTACCGCGCATGACTGGACTTGCTAGCCCTTCGCTGACGGGTCATAGTTTTACAGTGACATCAATACTAATGAAGTTTATCTGCAGGTAATTTGTAGAGAGATGCACGACGATATCAGCCTGTCATCGGTATCGGCAGATAAAGGCTTTAAAATGAAATATCGGCTCGAAATGCCGATATAACAGGCTGATAAAATGACACTTTAATTATGCACACAAGACGCCAAATGTTGCCCAGGCCCAGTTTTTTTTTTTACCTGCCACACCAACTGCGTCTGTGTTGCGTGTGGTTGCGTGCCAGCCGTGTTTTCTGATGAGATTTCAACAGGCTACTTTGGAAAATGGGTAAGTGTAAAATGCTTTAAGTGGTACTGAATTAATTTACTAGATTGTTTTAACTAAAAAAAATTTAAAAAAATCTCTTTCTTGCGCTTTTACTTTAGCACTGGTTTTGCTCTTAGATACTTGTTTAGATGCACTTATGGCCTCTGATGACTAGTAGTTCTCCTGATTTCCTACGTTAAATGCACTTATTGTAAGTCGCTTTGCATAAAAGCGTCGGCTATATGACTGTAATGTAATTTAATGTAACTATGTTATGTATCGATTTGACTGATTTATTTTAATTTGCATTGAAGAAAAACCCACAAAGTTGCATTGCTGTGTTGCATTGCCTCTGGCACAATGAGATGTTTATTCTAATCATTTTGAAACAGGTTGCCGTCATCCCAGCAAACAAAAAACGTCCCCAGCATGTCCCCTAAAGGTCCTCTCCGAACGTCCGATAAATGTCACTGTGTAGGGTCTTCATTACGTCACAGGGACGTTATCGTGAGGCGTCCCTGTAACGTTAGGGGAAAGTCCTGTTGACGTCCCTGTGACGTCGGGGGGACGTCCCTGTAACGTCCCGAGGACATTACAAATACGTTAGGGGAAAAGTCTCTAGACGTCCCCGGGACGTCTCGGGGACGTTATTGCATGACGTTGTTTGAACGTCTCGCATTAACGTCCCTGTGACGTAATGAAAACCCTACACAACGACATTTAGTGGACGTTCGGAGAGGACCTTTAGGGGACATGCTGGGGACTTTATTTGTTTGCTGGGATGTTTTACACAGTTCTATGTCATTTAAACCCTGTTGGAGGGCCGTGTAGCCGTGCGTAGACCCACATAAATAAGTTAAATTGACCAGCCGCATAAAAGTAGCGCTCAGCAGCGCGGGTGCACACGGCTTCCGTGGTCAGTGTAGCAGCTCCAGTTCAGTCCATTAGCACAGGAGACTTGATGTTCTCTACAGTTAGGTGGGGGAAAAATATATGTACATATATCAGCATCAGCAATCGGCCAAAATATTGGAATATAGGATTTCGGCAAGAGTCCAATATCGTGCATTCCTAGTAAGTTGTTTTTTTAAAGCTTTTTTGTTCCTTTTTTGAGATTGCAAACAGCAATATACTATGTTATATATAGCCATGCCAGGCTTTTATAACACAGACATAAGCAAACAAGGTTATAAACAAAGTATATATAAAAAAGCAATACTACTCTGGGCAAAATCATTTTTTATTCAATTTCAGTTTAATTTTTAGTGCGTTTCTAAAGTGGAAAAACGTTTTTATGAATCAGAACATCCGTCATCCTCACTCTGAATGCATGCTATGAACTGTACTTAGCACACAAAGTAAGGAAATGTGTGTTTGGTAGATTATTTCTTTGTTGTAACAATGCATCTTGGCAATAAATCTTATACCGTTGGAAAGCCTGTTTATTTCCCTTTTAAATGGCGCCACATTTGTAAGGAACATGCATTTGTGGGATGAGCAGCAGAGCTGAGTATGTGGGTTGTGCCCATGAAAAATTTGCCAAATCTTCTCTGCCAATGCCAAACAGCTTATTTTGCTGTTGCTGTTGACTCTTGTTTTGAGCTTCTGGTACCCCAGGGGCTGACAATCAGGTGCCTGATATCAGATTTATTGCCAAGAAGCATTGCTACAACAAATAAATAATCTACCAAACACACATTTCCTTACTTTTTGTGCTAAGTTTATTTAAACCCCACCAAAACAAACAAACACACGCACACACACGCACACACACACACACTTTTTTATGTTCAGCTATTATGTTCTGACTCAAACGTCCCAAAGTTTTGTGAAGCTCCTGCACATGAGCTGGGGGCAGTCTGGAGCCGTACTGCACAGCTGCATGGAGGAAACCCTGGTTGGTGGACGGGCCAGTTAACCATTAACAGTTTGTTAGCAGAGACTTGCCGGTGCTAGATTTTTAATCAGAACACTGCCCGTGCAGCAAAAGTGAACAAGCCGAGTGAACATGAGTAAAACGCGTGACCGAGCTCTCTTTCTGCACGTCTGCACAGCGGAAATGAAACCACTGCTAATACCAGTAACCTGCTGCTGCTGCCGCTGCTGCTGCCATAGATCAGTGATAATTGGAAGCTGAAGCAGTCATTCTAGCATGGTTGTGCAGGACTTCTGAGTGACTCAGGTAAAAAGAAATAAAAATAATATTGACCAAATTCCCGAGGAGAAAACATTTGGAGAGCACGGATTATTCCGAATATGGCATTTGTATTCAGCAACATCCCTATGTTCTCAGAACAATCCTGGAGAACATGGGCCATTGATTGATTGGTTGGTTGGTTGATTGATTGCACATAGATATTGTAAGCTACTAATAAGACACGTTAGCCCCTAGCTAACGAGTCTGACCCTTTAGCCGAGCGGTTAGTGACGTCGCCTTGTGGTGCAGTACACGTCGTATCGAATCCCGCACCGGGCAAGAGAATAACCGGTTACATTGGTGGCAGCGGTGGGATCCGGAAGTGCGCAGATCCTCAGAAGTCTCTTCGGAGCGCGGGAAGAACAAAGCGCGAGGGCGCACTTCCGGGGAGGGTGACGACTGTAAACTACCAATAAGACACGGTAGTCCCTAGCCAACAAGTCTGACCCTTTAGCCGAGCGGTTAGTGATGTCGCCTTGTGGTGCAATACACCCCGTATCGAATCCCGCACCGTGCAAGAAAATAACCGGTTACAATATCTTACACCTGAGGATACCAGACTTATTAAGTTAAGAGACACCGGGTTATTCTGGTTATGTAACATCAATCAGTGTAGACGTATCTGCTGCTTTCACGGTCTCACGGTAAAAGACAGAAACAGTCTGAACAGCATTGTTGAACTCTGATCACTGGAGTGAAACAGACATCTGAATACTTTCAGCAACCGACAGATCCTCCAGAGGCAAGTATGGTGGTTATCTGTTGCCATCAAAGCGTCGTTAGGTTTTAGACCTGCTTGTAAAACTGACCGTTATTCTAAATCATTCATTCCCTCTGACTACTAAATGCTCCGTAGTGGGGTTTTTTTAATTATCTGATCGTTTTATTTTGTTTACCAAGTTTATCTCAACCAATTAATATTGTTAATTACTTGTAACCAGATGGTAAAATAATATCCGCGGGAAGCCCATGTGGATGAAGTTCTCCATTGCTGGGGATGCTTACTTTGGACAGCAGGGGGCGTGGGTTCAACAGTTCTGGGGAGCGGTATGCCTGCTGAGTGGTCAGGGAATGTTAGGAAAATACAGTAAGTACGCCATAATGAGCTATCTTTCGCTGGAGATGGCTCCTGGTTCCGTCCGGGTAGCGTTGCGGTCTATTCCATTGCCTACCAACACGGGCATTGTTGGTTCAAATCCCCATGTTGCCCCGGGCATCCGGATGTGGGTATGTGTCCTGGTCGCCGCACTAGTGCCTCCTCTGGTCGGTCGGTGGCGCCTTTTCGGGGGGGGTAGCGTGATCCTCCCACACGCTACGTCACCCTGTGATTTACTACAGATGGACTCCAATCGAGATGTACAAACATCTCAAGGATGATCAGAGGAAACAGGATGAACCTGAGCTAAAGTTTGAGTGTCATAGCAAAGGGTGTGAATACTTATGTACATGCAATATTTCAGTTTTTTATTTTTAATAAATTTGCAAAAATTTCTACCAAACCTTTTTCACTTTGTCATTATGGGGTATTGTGTGTAGATTGATGAGAAAAAAAAGGAATTTAATCCATTTTGCAATAAGGCTGTAACATAACAAAATGTGGGGAAAGTGAAGGGGTGTAAATACTCTCCGGATGTATGTGTGCATATATATATATATATATATATAGAGAGAGAGAGAGAGAGAGAGAGAGAGAGAGAGAGAGAGAGAGAGAGAGAGAGAGAGAAGATAGATAGATAGATAGATAGATAGATAGATAGATAGATAGATAGATAGATAGATAGATAGATAGATAGATAGATAGATAGATAGATAGATAGATAGATAGATATAGATATAGATATATATGCATGGATAAGTAGACTCGTTAGTCGACCGGTTAACGTTGTCACCTGCGGTGCAGGAGATACGGGTTCGTGTCCCGCTGTGGCAGTCCTGGGCTGCCCCCCCTAATTCGCTGCAATATATGCATATACTATAAGCTACTTTCCATAATTGGGGAAACCAGATATTCCCATATGCTAACAGAAAAAAAAAGTTTCCACGAAACAGCATTTGTAGTTGTGCGTTCAATTTATCTCAGCTACATACTTACAGATTTTATTCACATGTAGCCCCCCGCAGTGCTATCATTTGTTGTTTGTGTTATTTGTCTGTTTGTATGTTACTGTGTTTTTGTGTACAACAAGCTGCTCCAAACAAATTGCCCCTGGTGGGATTAAAAAAGTTGTTTGTATTGTATTGTATATTTACAGGTCTCTCATTAGCTGACCCAAGGCTACGGAAAACTGAAATTCTGCTTCATAACATATAGCAATTTGTGGCTGTGCGTCATCAAAAGCAAATTACAAGTCTATAAATGAATACATTTAGATTAAATCGCTCCCCATTTGAAATGGAAAGGCCAAACCCTGGCTATGTCCATGCCGCAGTCTTGTTGTCTTAAGTTGGGACCAAATAAATCCCTTCTTCCTGCAGGCTTTGCGCCCCGCTGTCCTCATTAGCTTACATGGGAAACCTTCAACAAGCCCAACAGTGGAAAAAAAACAATCTAGATTGCCGTTGGCTGCTGAGAAACTCTGTTCCTTTAGAAAATAATTAATCTTTATTCTTAACATCATTATCAATTTTATTTTCTCAATTTACTTCAGACAAACACGTAAGATGAAAAATATCCTATGGGCACTTCTGTTGAAAGGATGGATTACGTAACGCAGGCCATTTTTTGCAGCAGAGGAAACTGAAAGGGATGAATGATGAACCAAAGAGCAGAGGTATTTCTGAAGCTCCATTCAATGCTTACACAACGTTGAGGACGACACAACACTGGACAGATGAAAGCACTTTACAGCAAAAAAAAAAAAAAGGGTTACCGGCTCTGGTTTCTCGTATGCACAGGGCAAACTGCAATCTGACCCGATTCGAGAAAATTGCTTTTGAGCAGAGGGGTCATCAGTTTAAATATACACACACACAGAGAGATGGGGAAGCTCTGGGGAAGAAAAAACACTGAATAACATACCATCCACCCTTTGATAAATGCTTTAATCCAAGACATCTTTCACTTCTGTGGGTGCATACGCCTCTTTGTACAGCAGGTCAAAGGTCAACAGCAGGGCTATATTGGGCGACTCCTACGTGTATATGGATGGAAAGGCATGCATGTGTGCTCGCCCTCAAACATTAATGGTTCAATAATGTTTCAAGACAGGGGAAAGACTGAGCAATGTTGGTCATTTAGATTTTTCTTTTTTTACGCCATGTGATCTTACCCGTAGACAGTCTGGTGAAAGTAGGTCCCTATCGAGTCTATTAAGAATATGCTAGTTCTGCTCTCTTCCCCGTGACTCTGACTTGGATTAAAATGGGTCTAATGGATGGACGGATGGATAGTTGTGCTCTCATAGGTATCCATCTGAAAAGGGCCTGCAAATCAGTGTAGGATCTCCCATCGTTTAGAGAAACATAGTTCTGCTCAGGTTAAACGTAAAGCCCGTAATCACACTGGAAGCACCACCCGGAGCTTTACAAAGAAGCGGGAAATAAAAAGAGAAACTGTAAAAGGATAGACGGCAAAAAAAGAGAAAAGGAAAATAATGGGCAGTTGTAAAGGAGTAGGGCCTCAGCGTCCATCTTCTAAGAGTTTAGATTGACCTCATAATCATGCAGGATTGAACTCTTGTGAAAACACCAGCAGAAGTCAGAGCCTTACAGGGAAATAATGAGTTCTGTTGAGCAGTGTCAGAAACACACAATTCAGGAGCCAGTGAAAAGTCAGTGTAAATAGTGGATTTATAGTCTCTCTCTCTCTCTCTCATCCGCTATCATCTTATTCTCCATTACTTAGTACCTCTGTTTTCCTAAATGGATCTACCTTGCTTGTATCCAATAATATGATACCGAAAGGTGTGACGCAATATAGCATTCATTTAGTCCGTAGGAACTCACTCTTTAGTTGTCACTGTCATTTTATTTTCTTATTTTTCACGTTTTCTTTTTTTATTGTATCATGAATCACTTTCATTTCTTTCCTTTATGCAATTCTCCTTCAGGGATCAATAAAACAAATCTATCTGACAGTGTTACTCAGGGAGGCTTGATTCACAACGTAATCTCTTTTTCAGTGACATTTTGCCTCAAATTTGCACAACCACACACAGTCACAGAAGAGGCTGTCCTGCACACCCACAGGTTTGCACTGTTAGCTACCAGCAGCTGCCCAGTATAACCAAAGTCTTCCACTTTTGGCCACTAGGAACTGCACAAGTATACACACAGTGTTCTGGTGTTGATCAGACAGCATATGAAGGTCATGTGCCTTGCTCGGGGGTATCCGGTGTGGCAAGGGAGACCGCTTCTCACTTTCTGACTCACATTCGGTTTTTGTTGCCCATATTTTTGAAGCTTGTTTCCCAGGAGGGCTGCCTATGCACAACAGCCCCGCCTCTGTCACTGCATTGGATTAAGGGGGGGGGGGTCTAATGGATGGAGAGGTGGATAGATGTGGGCAAATCTGCAAGAACAGAGCACAGAATAAACACTTCCGTGCTCATTAGTGGTGACCAGCTGACAACACCTAAAACCAGATTATCAGTGTTTATAACATTAGCATGGCTATTTTATCGATGCACATGACAAGCTCAAGGTGGAAAAGGATTTTTATGTTTAACATGGGTTGGCACATTACACAACATTCAAATGTTAAAAAACATTTACCATAAAGTCACAAATCTGGTTAGTGTTTACTCAATGAGAGGCCAGCACAGGAAACAACTGTACATGTCAGGTGTTACAGTGGGTAGTATGCAAATATGAGAAACACAATTTTACTTTCTTATCTGTTCATTGTCAGTGAGTACAATTAACAAACCACTTAGCATCTAGACTTCAGTCCACTAAGTACTAGAGCTATCTTCTTAAGGCTCATAAAATGGAAAGATGTCAAATAAGACATGCTTCTTCAGAAAAGTGTTACCGTCCTTGATTCATTTTGCAACTTTCAAGTCAGTTGCTTTTGGTACCACGAGCCTGGGTCAGCTAAAATAGCAACACTTCTTTTTTTTGGGGGGGGGGACTTTATTTCCCCCCTTTTTCTCCCCAATTGTACTTGCCCAATTACCCCACTCTCTGAGCCGTCCCGGTCGTTGCTCCACCCCCTCTGCCGATCCAGGAAGAGCTGCAGACTACCACATGCCTCCTCCAATACACGTGGAGTTGCCAGCCGCTTCTTTTCACCTGACAGTGAGGAGTTTCACCAGGGGGACGAAGCGTGTGGGAGGATCACGCTATTCCCCCCAGTTCCCCCTCTCTCCCGAACAGGCACCCCGACCGACCAGAAGAGGTGCTAGTGCAGACACGGCCAACTGTGTCTGGATGCCCGACCAAGCTGGAGGCTACATGGGGATTCGAACCGACAGTCCCCGTGTTGATAGGCAACGGAATATACCATGCCACCCAGACACCCTAAAATAGCAGCACTTTTAGAGACCGGCTTCTCTCAATTTTGGAGATGTAATACATTGAATTTCACGTAACCCCCACTACCACCACCGAATGGTTATACAGCGTCACAGAGCAAAACTATTGAAATCCTTTTGCTACACTCGACTAATCCGTTGAGTTTAAACTTGGTTGGGGTCCTCTCTGCCAAGTGGGGTCTTGCTGTGCTAAGCACCGCCTAAGGCTGAAAGCCAGGGGGGGATACGCTGTAATTGACCCATCCAGCAAAACACAGGCTAGTTTGTCCAGTGATAAGTTGCCTCTGTGCACATAAAAGAGACCCCACTTTGCACTCTTCCATTGTGTCATCCTCCCTGATAGAAGCCCGACTCTGCTCATCACAACTCATTTTAAGAGCTGCAAGAAAGAGCGTGGGATGTAGACTCATTGAAGGAAGGACACTGTTGTTTCTTTGGAGCATGAAGCCTGCACATATACATGTTAAGTGTATGACATGTGCACACAAAATCTCACTTGAGTACTTACACACATATATATGCACACATGCACGCATGCGCGCGCGCACACACACACACACATACACACAAATTACTAGTCATTATTAGTTTAAAGCATGTCAAGCCATCAAGTCATCTCCTTTTCATCAACCGGATATCCCCCAAATGACATTTTATTCGGCCATGGACTCTTGAATTCCTCCGTTTCTCATTAACACCAAAGACATTTCGACTTTTTGGGGTCAGCTGCGCTTTCATGTCTGAGGGCTGAGGCCCTATCAATAATTCATGAGCGAAGATGAGATTTGCGACTTGGGCAAAATCCAGCCAAGTTGATCCAAGGATCTGGCGGCTGGTAGAATCACGACAATTAATTTTTGTATCAGCATTTTTTTTTAATCTGCTTGTGTATCTCTAACCTGGAATTACATGCTTCATAAGCTCTCTGCCTTTTATCAGAGTTCTCATCTTTAATAAGCGGAAAGACAAAAGGCTATTTGAGGAAAAATACACCTGCTGCCTAGAAGGCACCTTGGTTCTGATGTACACAATTAACCAGCTTGATAGATGTATTAACACAGACCGGGCCACAAATGGATGGCCTTTGCTTTGGCAGATCCTATCAGAGAAGGTATCGCCCTGCATCGCCTTACTTCTCTTATCAGTTATCGAACCTGTTCACCGTGAGGCGTCCGCCCCACGGCTTGGCTGCAGAAACATGACAAACACAACCAGAGTGACCCAAGAAGATTTTCAGGGCACATTTCTCTCGATATTAAAGGTCACCTCATCTTGCTCTGATTAACTCACTCCTTTGTCCTCCGTG
This sequence comes from Lampris incognitus, assembly GCF_029633865.1. Lineage (NCBI taxonomy): Eukaryota > Metazoa > Chordata > Actinopteri > Lampriformes > Lampridae > Lampris > Lampris incognitus. The sequence continues at coordinate 39,989,572 of NC_079211.1, forward strand.
TCCTCGCAAAGCAATAGTTCGTTAGTCTGCCTCACTTGCAGTGTGTCTTTCTCCTCATGTCTGTCTATTACGATACTCTATTACTGTAACAGTGTAACGACCATGGAAGTGTAGACTTGCTAGCCCTTGGCTAACGGGTCTACATGTCTGTGGTCGTTACACTGTTACACTACCGTCCTCCTTCAGGAAGCACATCCCAGCGCTTCATCCCGGCTGCCACCAATGTAGCGAGAATTCCGGTGGCAGCCGAGAATCGAAGCTGGGTTCCCCGCACCACGGGCGACTGCGCTAACCAGTCAACTAGTTTCCGACCCGTTAGCCAATTAGCGAGTCTGCTCATCCGTGGTCGTTACACTGTTACATTACTATACTTTACCATCTCTATTATCACTCTAGATATACATTCATGCAGGAGTGCATGAGTGTGTACACACACATACATGCTCGCATTTAGTACACTATCCCTCTCATGAGTATAATGGCTTTACTGTGTCTGAATCCCCGATTTTTTTCCACCTCTTGGAATATGTCAAGGGGGTTGTCAGATTAACGATTGGGCCCAGAATTATGTTCAATGTCAGACTACCAGCCAACTGTATACCCAGCGTCAGAAAGAGAATTAGCTGGGGCCTGTACACTCAGTATTCATCCATGCAGCCGTGAAACGCCCTCTCCTAAAAGCAGTTCAACCACTCCCAGCTTCATGTCAGCTGCATCCGTCCGTTAGGCTTGATGATGAACTCTTAATATCCATCTTTGAAAGGGTGCATTTGGCAATGCACTTTGTGAACTCGAAGCAGTTCTCGGATGAAAATAAATCGATAGTAGTTTGTGCACGTTAGTATATGGTATACTATGATGTCTTCAGTGCAGACTTCAGTTTGTGGTAACATGATATCATTTACACAGTGTGTGCTAATCTTAAGTAACTATTAGCTGACCACAGAACAGCATGCCTCAGTGTGTTTGATAGGATTTGACGTTAAAGCCAAGCTAAAGCAATCTTAACAACACGGGGCACAAGTTATCTAAATGACTAATCTTTTAGATTCTGCCAGATAAAGAGCTCATTTTGAAAAGTTTGACCTGTAAATGTAACCCATATTTCCACGCACTGAGTCCATAATAACCCAAGATATAATTCTTACTTGTAACTACAGTCTCCCAGTCTTCTACAATCAAACTGAGTCATAATAATCCATACAAATCTCATGCTAGCGTCCAGGGGGCATGGCGGTCTATTCCGTTGCCTACCAACACGGGGATTACCTGTTTGAATCCCTGTGTTCTCCGGCTTGGTCGGACATCCCTACAGACACAATTGGCCGTGTCTGTGGGTGAGAAGCCGGATGGGGGTATGTGTCCTGGCCGCTGCACTAGCGCCTCCTCTGGTTGGTCGGGGCACCTGTTCGGGGGGGAACTGGGGAGAATAGCGTGACCCTCCCACGCACTATGTCCCCCTGGCAAAACTCCTCACTGTCAGGTGAAGAGAAGCGGCTGGCGACACCACATGTGTCGGAGGAGACGTGGTAGTCTGCAGCCCTCCCTGGATCGGCAGAGGGGTTGGAACAGGGACCGCGAGCTGGGAAAATAGGGTAATTGGCCAAGCACAAAACGGGGGGAAGAAGGGGGGGGGGACTCATACTAAACTATCCATCCATCCATTATCTGAACCGCTTATTCTGCTCTCGGGGTCGCAGGGATGCTGGAGCCAACCCCAGCAGACATTGGGCGGCAGGCGGGGAGACACCCTTGGACAGGCTGCCAGGCCATCACAGCCCCCCCCCCCCCCCACACACATCTAGGTACAATTTAGTATGGCCAATTCACCTGACCTACATGTCTTTGGACTGTGGGAGGAAACAGGAACCCCCAGAGGAAACCCACGCAGACACGGGGAGAACATGCAAACTCCACACAGAGGACGACCTGGGATGACACACCAAGGTTGGACTACCCCGGGGCTCAAACCCAGGACCTTCTTGCTGTGAGAAGATTGCACTAACCACTGCACCACCATGCCGCCCCTGCTAAACTATCACATATAAAAATCATGGACAACATTTCGAGTGGAAAAATCTATTTCAACTAGTCATTACCATTTCCCATACATTCAATTAAGCGAGTGATTGGGGTGATGATGTTTCGAATGCAGGCACTGTGCTGCAATCACAGAGGGACCCCAGAGAGATCCTCCGACAGACCTACAGTGAAAGACCTATGGCAACAAGCAGTAAACACGAACACACACTTAGTGGAAATGAGTTTTTCCATTACTTGGTCTACCGATTAGGCTACCATCAGAGTCTAAAACGACAGGTGCCCCATTTGTTGAGGCCTCAGGGTGTATGTGTGTGTGTGTGTGTGTGTGTGTGTGTGTGTGTGTGTGTGTGTGTGTGTGTGTGTGTGTGTGTGTGTGTGTGTGTGTGTTACTGAACATGAAGACCTTTGTAGCCTCCTGTGTTCAGGAACACAGAGGGTAAACGGCCTTAGTTAGTGTCTGAAGCCATTTCACACTTTCTCAACCGTCAGCTCTCCTCCCTGCAGTGAGCCATTTCCCGGAGGATAAGCGGTCACTTGGCATCATCTGATTTCTCTGAGCCCCATGTCACCTCATTGTGTGTGACAATAAAATAATGGCCGTGCAATATCTAGGCGATGGCATAGCATTGCGTTCCCTCAGAAACCTTAACGCATGGCTGGTGTCCGGTGCCTCCCTGAGAGCAGTAGATACAAGTCATCATCTTCTTCTCAAAACGGCCAACCATCTTCTGCCTGGTGTTAAACTGCCATTTTCCGTTGGAGTGGGGTGAAGAGTCGTGCTATGAAATTCGCCCGTTTTACCGAGATTTGACAAAAGATATTTTTCTTGCGTGATTTGCAAAGACGTTTTCTATGTGGCTGTTTAATTCCGCAATGAAAAGATGAGTAGTTTTCAAAGCTCAGAGGTATTTGCGAAGGTTTGCCTCTCAGAAGGGGTTACGAGTTCGTGGCTTCCACATTGAAAAAAAAAATTGTTCTATCACCCTAAAAATGCAAGGGTTTGCTTTGAAATTTTAATGAGTGAATCATTTCTCAGTAAATCGTTGCCTCCCTTTGAAATTTCATCAACCTTGAGAGTTTTGCCTCAAGACAATAGCAATGGTGCACAAATTTAGCAGGGGTATAAAATTGCTGCATTCTGCAGCCCTCATATTTTGGCGTGCTCCTCTGAAGCAGGTTTTGTGCAACTGGTCAGTTGTCAGAAGTTCAACAATAAGCAATATGCATTTTGTTGTTCAATGGTTCCTTTATCTCCTGTCTTAGAGTAATCCTTTAATTTCTTTTGGCTTCATCACCACATGTTCAAAAATAATAAATTGTTTTTTTTCTCATCTGATCCAACTTTTATCAATAAATTCATCAAAACCAAATCCTCTGAAAAAAGGTTTTTGGGTCAATTTCAGTTTTAGACCTGCAAATCATATGTAATACCAAAAATATTGCATGATTCTCCTTTTTTGATGCATGCTTTAAACACACACACACACACACACACACACACACACACACACACACACACACACACACACACACACACACACACACACACACACACACCCCCAATGGCATTGGCAGCTGATGAGTGCTTGAAGCACGAAACAAGCTTGTACTGAAATGCATTAAAAAAAAATCCTACATCTATCTTAATATTCCACTCCTCATTTGTTGAGCACTTTTATCAACACCATTGATGGTTACCGGAAAAAAAAGCTAAATACCAGGCTTCCAGGGGACGCAAATCAGCTAGTGACACCACTCATGCGAACAACTTTACATTCGTGCATTTCCCAGGGTCCTCAGCAATACACCTGCCAAGTGTGAAGTCGATCACATAAACTGTTAGAGAAAACTGATGAACAGAAAGAGATTCCTTTCATTTTATTTAGATTTCAGTGATGTTCTAGTAAATGGGATATTTATTTTACCTGCAATATACATTGAATGTGTGTGTGTGTGTGGGCCCTGTGATGGACTGGCAGCCTGTCCAGGGTGCCCCCCCCACCTGCCGCCCAATGACTACTGGGATAGGCTCCAGCATCCTGTGACCCTGATTGGGCTAAGCAGCTTGGATAATGGATGGAATGTACAGGCGTAATTTATGGGGGGGTCAGGGGGACATGTCCCCCTCAATATTTAGAAGAGGTGAATTTGTCCCCCCCAAAAAATATATCATGAATGATAATGTTAACTCCCTCGCCAAAAAAGGTAAAACAACAACACAGACAGTCGAACTACTTAAAATGTCATTCGTACTTGTTTTCCTACGATTTCATACACCCCTATGCTTGGACCATACCATTTTAACCTTGCCACTGGGATTGCTGACCTCGTTGGTGTCTTGCAGTTGCTCCTGACAACCAGGAGACCGGAGCATGAATGATCGTGTAAGCAAGTGTAAGTAACGTAGCTAGCCAGCTTGCTTGTCTAGCCCAGTACACTACCCTTTCTTACCTTTGGTGTTTCTGAGTTAGATTTTCTTATGTATTTCCAGATGAATTATAGCCTTATCTAGTTTATAACTTGTGTTTGGGGTTATCAGTTCAGACCCCCTCACGAACTAGCTAGCTAGCTAGCGCTTGCTAACAGTAGCCTCTAGACGTTTGTTAGCTTAAATGAACTCGAACTGATAATTTCGGGCACATGAGATAACATAATAGGTACATCTACAAACCAATGTGTGCCAAGGGTATTATATTAGTTCAAATGCATCTACTACTTTCATTCACAGAATCAACATGAGCAAGAGGAAAGTAACAGAAGATATCTGGTGCTTTTTTGATGCAAAAAAGAGAGTAAGATGAGATAATTACCTAGAAAGTTGTTTTTCTTTTATATAAATAAGACATTTCCACAATAAATTGATGTAGAAAAAGAGCAAATTGGTGCATACAAATTCACCAGAATGCAGGAAATTAAGTGTGTGATGCTCAAAATTTCCAGGGGGAGACTAAATGTGTCCCCCCCAATGTTCAAGTGAAACTTACGCCACTGAATGGATATTTAAATTATATATATATATTCATTCATTCATTCATCATCAGCCGCTTCTCCGGGGTCGGGTCACGGTGGCAGCAAGCTAAGTAGGGCATTCCAGATGTCCCTCTCCCCAGCAATGCCCTCCAGCTCCTCCTGGGGGATCCCAAGGCGTTCTCAGACCAGATTGGACATGTAGTCCCTCCAGTGTGTTCTGGGTCTACCGCGGGTCTCCTCCCAGTTGGCCATGCCCGGTAAACCTCCAAAGCAAGGCATCCGCGATGGTGCAGCGGTTTAAGCATTGGCTTTTATGTTGATGCAGTTGCTCACCAAGGACCGGGGTTCGCACCTCGGTCTCGACTACAGATCTGACAATGGCTGGAGTCAATGAAGCAGCAACGTTGGCAAATGCTGCTTCGGGAGGGGGGAAGGAGTCGGCTTGTGTTAATCACATCATATGCATCTCTGTGTGTGCCGGGGAAACAGATATTGGCTTGGTTTGCCTTGTCACGGAGGTGGCGAGGCAGTTCCTTCGACACTGCCGGTCGGAGAGATGCAGCTGGTGAATGCGTACAGTATGAGGGTGGGTGTTTGATCTAGAATAGGGATGATCTAGAGTAGGGATCAATTGGCCACTAAATTGGGAGAAAAAAAGGGGGAAAAAGAAATGAATATATATATATATATATATATATAAAACCTCCAAAGGAAGGCACCCAGGAGGCATCCTAATCAATCAGATGCCCGAACCACCTCAACTGGCTCCTTTCGACGTGAAGGCGCAGTGGCTCTACTCCAAGCTCCCTCTGAATTTCTGAGCTCCTCACCCTATCTCTGAGGCTGAGCCCAGACACCCTACAAAGAAACTAATTTCAGCCACTTGTATCCAAGATCTCACCCTTTTAGTCACTACCCAAAGCTCATGACCATAGGTGAGGGTTGGAACGAAGATTGACTGGTAAATTGAGAGCTTTGCCTTCCGGCTCATCTCCTTCTTCACCAAAACAGTCCAGTACAACGTCCACATTACTGCTGATGCTGCACTAATCCGCCTGTCAATCCCCCGCTCCATCCTACCCTCACTCATGAACAAGACCCCGAGATACTTGAAATCCTTCACTTGAGGCAACAACTCATCCCATACCCGGCGGTTTGCAGCCATTTCACACTCAGCTGTAAACCTCCCCAGTACGCGCTGGAGATCGTGTTCTGATGAAGCCAACAAAACCACATCATCTGCAAAGAGCAGAGATGCAATTCTGAGGTCCCCAAAATGGACACACTCCTCACCTTGGCTACGCCTTGAGATCCTGTCCATGAATAACACAGACAGAATCGGAGACTGGGGACAACATTGGCGGAGTCCCACACCCACCGAAAACGTGTTCGACTTTGTATCGAGAATGCGGAAACAGCTCTCAATTTGGTTATACAAGGACTGGATGGCTTGTAGCAACTGCCCCGGTACCCCATACTCCCACAGTACCCCCCACAGGGTGCCCCGGGGTACATGATCATAAGCCCTCTCCAAGTCCACAAAATATATGTAAACTGGCTGGTCAAACTCCCATGCCCAACTCAGCACTTCCGCATGAGTAAAGATTTGGTCCGTTGCTACACGGCCAGGACGGAATCCGTATTGTTCCACCTGGATCCGAGGTTCGACAATCGGTCGGAGCCTCCTTTTGAGCACCCTAGAGCAGACTTTCCCAGGGAGGCTGAGCAATGTGATGTCCCCATAATTGCAGCACACCCTCCGGTACCCTTTTTGAATATGGGAACCACCACCCCAGTCTGCCACTCCACAGGTACTGTCCCTGACCTCCACATGACACTGAAGAGGCGTGTCAACCAATACAGCCCAACAATGTCTAGAGTCTTCAGCATCTCAGGGCGAATCTCATCCACACCCAGCGCCTTGCCACCAAGGAGCTTTTTAACTACCTCAGAGACCTCTGCCAGGGATATGGGTGGGGCTTCCCCTGAGTCTTCAGACTCTACCTCCTCCACTGAGGACATGTTAGCCGGGTTCAGGAGCTCCTCAAAGTGTTCTTTCCACTGCTCGACAACATCCCCAGTCTGGGTCAACAGTTCTCCTCCCCGGCTGAACACAGCCTAAGTCAAGCCCTGCTTCCCCTTCCTGAGTCACCGGATGGTTTGCCAGGACTTCCTTGAGGCCAACCGAAAGTCCTCCTCTATAGCCTCGCCGAACTCCTCCCACACCCGAGTTTTTGTTTCCGCGACCGCCAAAGCGGTAGCCTTTCTGGCCTCCCAGTACCTGTCTGGTGCTTCAGGAGACCCCTGGGCCAACCAAGTCTGAAAGGCCTCCTTCTTCAGCCTGATGGCTTCTCGCACCGCTGGTATCCACCAATGGGTTCTTAGGTTGCCACCTCGACAGGCACCGATGACCTTATGACCACAGCTTCTGCCTGCTGCATCTACAAAAGAGGCTTTGCACATGGCCCACTCAGACTCTATGTCCCCAGCCTCCCTCAGGATACACGAGAACTTCTTCTGGAGGTGGGAGTTGAAGACCTCATGGACAGGGGACTCCACCAGACATTCCCAGTTCACCCTAACTACACGTTTGGGTTTGCCATGTCTGTCCGGCAGCCTTCCCCGCCTTCTGATCCAACTCACCACCAGGTGGTGATCAGTTGACAGCTCTGCTCCTCTCTTCACCTGAGTGTCCAAAACATACGGCCACAGATCTGATGATACGACCACAAATCTATCATCGATCGTCGGCTTAAGGTGTTCTGGTGCCAAGTACACTTATGAGCTACCTTATGTTCAAACATGGTGTTTGTTATTGCCAATCCATGATTTGCACAGAAGTATATACGTATATATATGCTGAGGATTGCTTATGGCTTGAAACAGGCTTGTACTGTCTCAAAGAATTTACTCGACTCACTGGCTTATATATATATATATATATATATATATATATATATATATATATATATATATATATATATATATACATACATGGATGGATATTTGTGGTGTAAAGCAGTACAGGCTGGCTCTCAAGAGGGTTGGTACAGTAAACGCAACAGACACATGTCCAGTGACACATAAGGAGTGTTATCGCTCGGTGTTTATGAGTGCCCTTTCATGTTCACCATGAAAGTGGTGCTTGGCCAGTTTGTGTCTCTAAATAAGTGTGGAGCCCTGTGTTGAGGGGGAGCCAGCTGTGCAGCATGGATTCGAGCTGGCTTTCAAGGCACTGGTTCAAAATGAACTAGGCAACAGATGAATTAAACATGAACATCTCTCCCTTTAGTTAGTAGCGATTGGAGAGACCCAATCAATGCTGTCGACTGGAGGAAGTTATCACAGAGTCACAGATCGCCACTGCTCCTTATGTGTTGCTGTATTGGGGTATTTTGATCAAGCGTAATTCTTTTAACAGGATGGGAATTTAGCACTAACCAACCAAATGCTTGTAAACTTGACTGTGGCTATTAAGTTTACCTACTTTGGACCTCCTTTCCATTTGAAAAATCATCCCATTTGAAAGATAATGTACTTAAAATAATTGTAAAAATTGACATAATTTCTGCAATGCTTAATGAAGTTTATCTATCTTATCTTACTTATTTATTTTGCCTTTTTTATCCTATGTCCATCGCTTATTCGTTTCTTAGGATATTTATTGTTGAGCCACATCAAACACAAATTTATGTTATGTGATGGACAACATTTTCTGAATTTGAATCTTAACCTATCAACTTATTTGATCTTTCTTGTCTAAAAATGGCCTGTAAACCTTGCAGTCCCTTACCCCTGTGGTGGGTGGATGAAAAGGTGTCTCCTGGTGCCAGAGGCTCAGTTCATTCTTTGCACCAGAACACACAGCAGCATTGAGATAGATGTTAACCTTCACATAAGTGGCAAATGAGAGTTTTGGAAAGACGGAGCGATCAACACGATCAATATTGACAGTCCAATCTACCTCCTTCTAGGTTCAAGGGTGGCAGTCAGCAACCATTAGTGTGGTATTTCCCACCTTGACCAGCATATCATTAGGCTCCATGGCCAATTTGGAGGAATTGAATTGTTTCTTTGTAATACGAAGAGACGGGCTTATATCTTTGTTTATTTATTCTTTGCCCTTCTCAATTTCAAGGTTAGATGTTATTTATCTTTTCCAGTTCACCTATGTCATTATTAGCTCTTACATCTTTACCCCTTTAATCCTTTTCTGAATTGAATAAAAAACAAGACTGGATCAAAACCTAGTATATGTCTGGACCGTGTATGGTCAATGTTCGAAATTGTGGCCAATTTTTACATAGTCAGTAGTAGCATCTATAATGTGAATTCCTTGATATTAAATGTTCATCTGCAATTTTCTGTATTGCTCCCAGTAATGTTTTGTTAAATTGTACTGAAGTAGCATATCATGACATGGTTAAGCTACGTTCGAGCAAAAAAAACAAAAAACAAAAGGTTATCAATGCAGTTGCAAAAACAATACTTCCCACTCATATCTTGGGATGTTTAATTTGAAAGAACTAAATGTAATTGTAACTATTCTAATTATCTGTTAACTCCCCCTCCTCTTTCATCTGTTTCTATCTGTGCATGTCTCTTGTTTTTCTAAGACTCACTCTGTATTGACGGGCAAATTGACAAAGAATGGATGGCGGCCGCTGATAGCACCATGAATTATGCATCACTTGCGACCACTATCTGCCCCGTCTCGAGGTCCGATTCACAAAAGATAGTGTGCTAATGATATTACAGCGCACTTTGCCCTTGCTTTGTATCTGATTGCAATTGTCCATGTGCCAAAGTATAAATGGTGGCTTTGCGCCAAGAACACAGTAGGCAGGATCAATGTCATCCATGATGTCATCAAGTATAGCAAGAATTGTTTGACCTGGCAACCTGTATCTGCGAATGATTTCGGTCTCAGTTCAATCAAAAAGTGATATTTTCCTGCGAAATATCCATTTACAAGCATGCCTGGCATGACGATGACTTTGCTTGGCTACAATCACTGCCGCCATGATCACTGGGAAGTCTGGGCATCAGTTACCACCGGCTCTCTGAAAGCGCTAATAATGTTCATTCTCACTGTGTGTGGCTGTCAGCGCTGGTGTTTGTCAGTTAAACTTTTTGGCAATTAGGCTCATTTGTATTGATATAGGCTAATTTTGTGCCAAATGTACGCATATTACATAATCTACATATGTGCAAATAGCACCGAAGCACTGAGACACTATTTGCTTGGCAGCACAGTTAGGAGTGCATTTCACCCTTTGCGGGTTTCTTTTGTCCTGTTTGTGCTGGTTTAGGGGCCGCAAAAGCCACACAATCCTTTTGTAAATTCGCTTGTGAGTGTTTTGTCAGAGTGATTGTTATTGGGGTGGTTTGACTGTGCTCTCCTTCATGCCTTTCAGTGCTCGGCTGACCAATCATGTAATTTAAGTGACGTTATTGGTCACCTGATCCAGCGGCCCAATCTTCTGAAACTAAAACTAATCACTCAGCCAGCCAGTCAGGGACATTCGTGTCTTTGTAGGGCTGGCCCACCGGCCAGTCCAGCCAAAAAAAAAGAAAGAAAAAAAAAGGCCTATGCGTTTTTTTTTAAAAGGACAGTTCACCCCAAAATCCACAGACCTTATTTTGAGCTGTTTCATGAAGGAACTATTTTCACCGAAGTACACAAAATGAAACTGCTCACAACAAGGTCTGTGGATTGAGTAACCGGGTCATGATTTTTGGTTAGAGAAATTGCTGATGAGTTTCTTAAATGCACTTTTTGGAGCTTTGAGCAAAGCAAGCCGAGTGTCATCCAGTTCCATTGTATTCGAGAGAAGTCAGATATCTTTGCGGCAAATATCTCCAAAACACAGAAACTCGCACCGAAACGATCTAGATGGATAAATAGCACTACGGGTAAGAGGAAAAACATGTATTTTTTGATTTTGGGGTGAACTATCCCTTTATACTGCTCCTTTTCTGAATCCTCCCAATCCTGAAATGCAAAAATGTCCTGGATATATCTACATATCTGACATTTTTGAATATATTTCGATGTCTGACAGACATAAAAAGATTTCCTCAGGCTGGGCAGCACTGGCTATTGATTTGACTGGTTACTGACTATCCCCATCTGCCTCTATCCTCTCAGCATTGAGAGAGAGAGAGAGAGAGAGAGAGAGAGAGAGAGAGAGAGAGAGAGAGAGAGAGAGAGAGAGAAAGAGAGAGAGAGAGGAGACTTGCTTACGTCAGATACAGACATGTCCTCTTACCTTCTTAGATTTTCCATTTGCCTACCAGAACCTCTCTTTGTTTTTCTTGTTTCTTGTTCCTTGCTTGTTTTGCTGGTTGAGAACTGAGAGCAGGCAACATGTTGGTTGTCAGGTCTTACACCATCACAATTTATGCCGCTATAAAAATGTCGCGTCCTATTACTGCAAGTCAGCGACCTCTCATGTTTATGGTAGGACTTCACATGCCATATGTGGCATCCAGTAAACAGAGCAAACATCATTTTTTTCTTTTAACCTATATTTATCCAGGAAAAGTTAACTTAGAGCCTGTGTTCTCAATGAACCTGCCCCTCATCCATAGTTTGCAGTTAACATTTCTCATTAAGCAGATGCTTTCATCAAAAATGACTTACTAGCATCAGTAAATTAGCAAGTTCATGTTTGTGTCAACGTACAGGGATATTTGAGCACATAATATTGATCATATTGTAGCTGAGAGCGCATGTCATGTCAAGTACAATTAGACTAAGTGCCTGACAAATCGATTGCCAACAGTGACATGAAGGATAGGGGATTCAAAATACCAATTAGCTGCACAATGTCACAAATCAGTATACAATCACACTTAGAGAACATCTATGGGTTAAAGTATAATTCCTGCTTTTTAAAACCTGGGTCTTGCTTTGATAGTTTTTGCCATCGTGTATATCAGTTATTATATTTTGTTATTCATCGGCATCAATGTGTAGATCTTGGATACAGGACCACCGCTGGACACAGTGTTAAAATGGAGTCTTACGGGGCCAAGGAATACAATCGTCAGACATGTTTCAGCAAGTCCAATTTAACCCAATTACGTAAACCATGTATGTGAAAGTGTAAATGAAAAGTTAAGAGGTTATCACTCAGAATGTCCAATATTATCGACAATGGCTGATTCCTGGTTCAACTTGCGAGGATGACCAGCCTGTACTTACCATAGGTAGTATAGTAACCAACAATAAACTACTTGGCTGGCACAATTGAGAAATCACAGATAATGAGAAATCATGTAAACAGTCTAAATGAGGCACAAGGGTTTTTGGTTTTTGTAGAAAGGACAGATTAATGGCTGGTATTCCATGGTCCCGTAAGAGTGCAGCAGTGGCCCCATGTCAGAGATCTAAACATTGATGCTTGCGGGTAAAATGATACCATAACTGATATGCTTATTGGCAGAATCTATGAAAATTAGACCCAGGTAGTAAAAAAAACAAAAAAAAAACAGAATTATCCCTTAAAGTAAGAGAAGTTGGTGACAGGAATGGGCGCAAGTCCATGAATACTGAGATGGCATCCAGCACTTTACCTGTGCCCCCATCCATAGGGTTAGTAGCTGTGTCAGGAAGGGCAATCGACATAAAATTTGGTCAAATCATTATGCGGATTGACAAGACCATACCAGATCGGTCAAGGCTCCATACGGGATCAGCCGAGGCTCGGGTTAACAACGGCCGCCATTGGTGCTGTTCCCTCACAGGGTACCAATGGAAACTATAATCTGCTGGATTATAGTTTCCATAAATAAACAATAATCTGCTGCGTCGACCCCTGAGAAACAGGGAACAAGGTAAAAGAAGAAGATCCTTTAAAGTAAGTGAAGTAAGTGAAGTAGCACACACTAGCACACAGAAACACTTTGAATACTTAGCAGCAGTTGAATTGCATGGGCTGGAAGACCAGCGAGAAGTACATTGCAATACCAAGATATGACAAGGCGCAGTTGCAAAACCCAATTTGAAGTGCATATAAATTTCTCAACTTGCATGCACTACCTACCTCATCATCCAAACATGATAAACAATAGGAGTGTATAGGGGTGTCTAGAAATCATTTTGTGGTCATATGTTATTTTAGCCTCAGTGGACATCTATTCATAATGTGCAGGCAATTGAAAATACATTTTCTCTCTAAGGACATTAAACATTCTATCTAATGCTGCTACTAAAATAATTCAGATTCAACATGGTGGTCAAGTGGTTAGCTCTGTAGCCTCACAGCAAGAAGGTCCTGGGTTCGAACCGCAGGGTCGTCCAACCTTGGCGGTCATGCCAGGTCATCCTATGTGGAGTTTGCATGTTCTCTCCGTGTTTGCGTTGGGTTTTCCCCGGGTGCTCCGGTTTCCCCCACCATGAAAAAAGAAACATGCATATTTGGGTTTATACTCCTGTCTGTGCCCCTGACCAAGGCAATGGGAAAAGAACTGGAGTTGGTCCCTGAGCGTAGCATCAAGGCGGCAGCCCACTGCTCCTAGCTACACAGATCAAAGCTAGGATGGGTTAATTTGCAGTAACGGAATTTCCCCAAGGGGATTAATAAAGGAAACTTAATTAATGATGTATCCAGCTCGAGTATGACACATATGGTAGTTGGTGCCCATGTAAAAATATTCCTTTTTTTTGAGTGCAGACATAGGTGTTTGCAGTATTTGTGAGTACCTAGATGCACAAGTTTGGGTGTGTGTGTGTGTGTGTGTGGATGAAGACATTCTCCATTCAATCCCGGATATTGGCTGTCACGCTGCTGGTGGGTAATGGGTCAGTTTTTCAGCATTCTCAGTACTTCCAACTAGATCAGATCGTTCGCCATCCACCATCAGCAAAAATGCCAAGACTATAAAGCAAAGGCTCTGAATAATTCATTACTACAACTACATCTATTTATAGACACAGGAGCTTGGCTGACACGCCATCTCCCGTGCCATACATTTTCCCTTGTGTGTCGTATGCACAGTTGGTGCCCAAATGGTCCTGGTGTTCTGGACCGTTTTCACTTTCTTCTCAGCCGTCAGAAAATGGTTGTGCAGCTCTGCGCCAATTAACTGTTTTACAGAGAGAGGTGTGAAGCGGGTAACCATTACTGCGCGCTCCTCCGATTCATCGCTAGGTTACGGCTTCAAACGAGATGCTATTGTGTGCTGGAAGAAATATGAATGTGTGGCTATGGCTGTTTGTTCTTAAAGGGCAGCCCGTAGACGGTATTAGTCACCTTCCTAGCTTTGTTGACTCAGGTACAGCGAGAGACCCAGTTCCTTTGCATGCTCTACTCTTTGGTACGCAGACTCTTTCATGGCTTTATTACATTCTCACAGATGTTCCTTTAGGTATTTCTATTACTCTAGTGGGTTCATCTCAGTAAAGTTATGTTTGTATCCTTTGTGCTTTTTTGTGTAGAGCAGCTGTGTCAAATTTACAGAAGGCGCAAACTTACTTTACGAACAATGAACTACTTGAACATAAACCACAGACAATCACCTTGATACACTCATTCACACACACACACACACACACACACACACACACACACACACACACACACACACACACACACACACACACACACACACACACACACACACACACACACACACACACACAATTTCTTCTCTGTGGATTGTCACCTTGTTATGGTGGAAAAGCTTGAGTGGTCCTGAGATCCCGAGAGCAATGCTGCCTGGATCTATGCTCCTGGTAGGGTCACCCATGGCGGCAAGGTCAAGGGGGAGATCCCTGACAAAGAGCGATCCAACCAAGACCTCAACGGTGGAACAGGCGGAGGACGATGGCTGACTTTAGGGAAGTATCACAACGGCTGGGGAGGTGGACGAAGGCTGCAGCAGAAATGGAACCTAAGCTGTCTTGGACCTCATGCCACTGGATCCTGACCCAGATCTGTCAAGGACCGTGTGGTGGCTGTCTGTGCACCAGTCCAGTCTCCCCACATTAAATAAAGTTACACACAGGCATCCTCCATAAAGGGAATGCACCCTAACATCCCAGACACACACACACACTTTTCCTTTATCTGGTGCCGTCATGACCCAAGCCTTCCACATGAAATGACATTAACGTCCATGTTCAGATGTTGTGCTCTATCTTGTTCCTGCATCACGAGAGGTAAGTGCCCGATCTCATCCCACAGTGTCATCATATACTGACGCTGTTGACCAAGAGTCACAAAAGGTACATTTCGGTGTCTGTATGAGATGCAGAGGGTTAACCGCTTTTTTTTCTTTTGATTTTCCCCCCTCTTTTTCTCCCCAGTTGTCTACCATTACTTTCAGCTGCTCCCATTAGGGGTCGCCACAGCAGATCATCCATGTCCATTTCTTCCTGTCTTCTGCATCTTCCTCTGTCACACCAGCCACCTGCATGTCCCCCCTCACCACATCCGTAAAACCTCCTCTTTGGCCTTCCTCTTTTCCTCTTGCCTGGCAGCTCCATATTCAGCATCCTTATCCCAATATACCCAGCATCTCTCCTCCACACATGTCCAAGCCATCTCAATCTTGCCTCTCTTGCTTTGTCTCCAAAACGTCCAACTTGAGCAGTCCCTCAAATATAATCGTTCTTAATGCCGTCCTTCTTCGTCACACCACCCACTTTTTCTCCCCAGTTGTACTTGGCCAATTACCCCACGCTTCCGAGCCATCCTGGTCACTGCTCCACCCCCTCTGCCAATCTGGGGAGGGCTGCAGACTACCACTTGCCTCTTCTGATACATGCGGAGTCACCAGTCGCTTCTGAGGAGTTTTGCCATGGGGACGTAGCGTGTGGGGGGATCACGCTATCCCCCCATTTCCCCCTCCCCACGAACAGGTGCCCTGACCGACCAGAGGAGGCGCTAGTGCAGCAACCAGGACACATACACACATCTGATTTCCTACCCGCAGACATGGCTAATTGTGTCTGTAGCAACGTCCGACCAAGCTGGAGGCAACACGGGGATTTGAATCAGGAGCCCAGCGTTGGTAGGCAACGGAATAGACTGCTACGCTACCAGAACGCCCACCACTACCTAACCTTGACCCTAAACTTAACCACTACCTAACATGAACCCTTACCTAACCTTAATCCTACACTCAACCCCCACCTAACCTGTCATTAATATATAAATAAGGGTAGAAGTTTCACATTGGAGTCTATGGAACACCCGCTGCATCTCATAAAGATGCTGAGGGGTACCTTGTGCGTCATATAGCAACGCTTTACCAAGTGTCTATAGGGATGAGAATGTGTTGGGGGTAACTGGGTGGTTTCTAAATGGGATACAGGAAATCGTGCCTCCTTGTGCTAGAATGCAGCTGAATGGACAGTTGAGAAGAGGGTAAGTTTAGGTACTGATGAATTAAGATAAGGAGAAGAAATAGGTGAAGGCATCAAAGGCAGGACTGACAATACCAATGTTCTGATAGAGGAGGTGCTGACACAACACGCTCTGGCAGCTCCGTCTCATTTTGAATGGATTTGAGTGGTAAAGCACCACTGCAATTGTCATTGTTGGCATAGGTGTGTCAGTAAGCTAAACAAAAATGATTATTTTCAAGGCTGTAGATTTAAGTAATGTGTTATGAGAGTCAGTTCCAACTCTCCCAGATTGGACCAAGATGTGGGTGGTGCAGTGATTCATGGGCAAAGGTTGTATTTTGTTGGGCCGTAGATTACATCATTAAGTCAATTAATTCAGCCAGGCATGATCTAACCTGTTTTAATAAGCATATGAACATAGTAAGCAAATATTTTAATATCTTGATGGGGAAAAAAATCAATATTTGAAGTCAGCGATGGACTAATGGAATGAATTCGTTAGTGAAAGCCTTAGGGGAAAAAGGGGGTCCAGTAGAAATTTCAGAACTTTGATTAATTTCAACATCTCAAAATATGTTTATCTTTAAAATTAGTTTCTTTAAAAAGTGAAACAACAAACATATTCATGTAGTCAAATAAAAAAGATTGCATTTCCAACCAGTTACTGGGAAGCTCATATTTGTGCGGAAAGAAACTACCACTGCATTTCCACTATATACCACCATCTAAACATTAAAAAGTCCCCGTCAGCAATCCAACATGTGTGTCTACACACACACACACACACACACACACATGTATATGAACATCCAGCCAGTATGATGATAGTCCTGCAGGTCAATAGGTAGGAGATAAATGCTTCAAGGTGGAAGCCAATGTCTTTGGGTCAGTAATTAATCTAGCGGTGCCTAAAGAGACTGTGGCTGTCCCCCATTAGCACAGAGTAGCCTTAAGAAAAATCTTGGAAAAGTAGAGCAATCTTTTCTACCCAGGACAACACCATGGATCATTCCTAGCCCCCATCCCTCCCTCCCTGCCTCTCAGAGATAGCTCACACAAGCTAAGGATCAAGATAAGAGGGACCGATGAAATGTTTCTATGTGGCACCACAACTTCCCGCTTATCCAAACAAACAAATTCTCCCTGCAGCCAGCATTACTTGGCATGCTGACTACTTGGACCAACTGGTTCCTTACCCCACCCCTCGTTTTAGCCCATGTCTCCCTCTGATTGCTGGGTGGGTATGGACCCACTGCTGCTGATACAGCCCGGCCCTGACAGCGAGGAGCAGCTGCAAGTTCTGCAATTCCTGTTTTGACCAGCTTCAGGAAGAACAGTGTACTCAAAATGCACAGCTACTTTATCTAATCTGACTCCAGTTGTACGCCAGCAACCACAGCATGTCATCAAAAAAAAAAAAGAAAAAAAAGGGAGATATACTCTTAATGCACTAAATTTAGCATTACTAAACATCAGGTCTTTGGCAGGAAAAACATTTAATCAATGATTTTATCATCAACCACAATCTTGGTTTTATGTTTTTAACTGAAACTTGGTTAGACCAAGATAACAGCACAACTGTTTTGGTTTTTTGTTGTTATTTTTTTTTTGGTGGGGGAGGGGGGCTTTTTCTCCCCAATTGCATCTAGCCAATTACCCCACTCTGAGCCATCCCGGTCAGTGCTCCAGGTAGGTGGTTTTCGTGTCTGAACCCCCCCCCCCCCGAAACCCCACGGCCCGTCTGAAATGGCACCAATAATTATTTAGTTATCGTTTTGATTATTTGTCACCGCCCCTCTAGCCTACTCGTACACTGCATCTATCGTGACTGACAGGCGTTAAACCTGTCAGTTAATTTGTTTCCAAACATGATGTATCTTATTGGTCTGTTTCGTAAAACAAATAAAATCACAGGCTTTTGATTGGCTCAGGGGTCTGACGCGTCAGCTAAGCAACCTGCCTCTGGTTATACTAGCTAAATGGTCGATCTATAGTTTGCTTTTCAAAAGCAATGGAGCCGCCGAAAGCTACCTGTAAATCAGGGAAGAGCAGTGAAGTTAATATTCGTAAAATCAGTGATTTTTTTGTTTCAACGTGTCCCGACTCAAAAAAGAAAAAAAAGAACATTACAGATGATCTGGTCACTAACGTTACCGGTTTCCCGGAGCAAGTGTTAGCAGACCCACTGCCCTCCTCCTCGGAAACGGAGCCAGAGTTAGCAGACCCGCCGCCGTCCTCTACCTCGGAAACGTTTTCACACGGCTTTGTGGATTATATTGGTGGGAAAATATCAGACGAACAGAGAAGAGAAATATACTCACTGGACTGGACGGCCAATATCGGACAAACATTCCCTACAAAACTAGGAGGTAAACTACGTTTCCAACGTCATGGGATTGACCAGTTTAGCTGGCTAGCATACTCAACGAGGTCCGACGGTTGTTTTTGTAAGCACTGTGTTGCGTTTGCAGTCGAGCATGTGGGCAAGGGAGGGCACAGAAAAGCTGGCAAGCTAATTAATGTCCACTTCTCAGACTGGAAACATGCTTTAGAGACGTTCAAAGACCACGCACAAAAGGCATATCACAAGGATGCGTGTTTGGAAGCGGACAATTTCCAAATGGTTCTCAACAATAAAATGGATGCAATTTCACTGAGGCTAGATTCTGAGAGAAAAAAGCGAGTCCAAGAAAACAGAAAAACTCAAAAGCATCACTGCAACGTTGACTTTTTGCGGTCGCCAAGAACTCGCCCTGAGAGGTGATATTGATTCAGGACCAGTGACATTGAATGAGCCAACTCACAATGACGGGAATTTCAGGGCTTTACTCAGGTTTGGGGCGACATCTGGCGACACAGTACTGTTACAACACTTGAGTAAATGTGCAGCAAACCCCAGCTACTGCAGTCCTGATGTACAAAATGAAATAATCAGCATAATTGGAGATGTGATAACAAACAAACTGGTGCAGAAACTAAACTCCGCGCAGTGTTTCGCTGTGTTGGCAGATGAAATGAAAGATGTTTCATGGCGGGAGCAGCTTTCTGTCTGTGTCAGATACGTGAACCAGCATGACAGCCAATATAGCATCAGAGAGGATTTTTTGTCCTTTGTTGATATCGAGAAGTTAACCGGGGAGGCAATCGCCAATTCAATCGAAAGTCAGTTGACAAATGCAGGCGTTGATTTACAGTTTTTACGTGGCCAGGGACACGACGGCGCATCTGCCATGAGTGGCCGTTTAAATGGTGCCCAAGCTAAAATCAAAGAGAAGCACAAGCAAGCAGTTCATGTGCACTGTGCCAGCCACAGTTTGAATTTGGTCCTAAACAAGTGCTGCACTGTACAAATGGTGCGAAATTGCTTTGGGATTGTCTCGGAAATCTGCACTTTTTTCCATGATTCGGCTTTGCGGTCTGCATGCAGTCTGCGACACGAGACGGAGCGTCTTTTACCCGACTGCAAGAAAACGCGACTGACGAAGTTGTGTGAAACGAGATGGGTCGAACGCCACGACGCAATATTTACATTCAACGAGCTTTTAGACCCTGTGCGATCCAGCCTGCAGAAAATCAGTGAAACCTTCACAGGAGACACATCTGTCAAAGCCACTCAGCTCTTTAATTCAATTGACAATGCAGAATTCATGCTGTCCATGAATGTGAGTGAGAAGATGCTTGCAAAAACCTACCACCTGTCCACCTTCCTTCAGAAGGAAAATTGTGACTTGGCGAGTTGCGTTTCAGCTGCTGATGCTGTTATTAAGCAGGTAGATGAGATGAGGGCTAACTCTGAGATGGAGTTCAGGCAGATTTTCCAAAAGACCTCTTCCCAAGCAGCCAAGTATGGGGTTGAATTTCGACCACGAAGAGGCATGGACTGCAATGAGGATCCATTGAAGGCCTGTGAAAATCACTACCGGCAAAAGCTTTTCATAGTCATGCTTGACTTTTATTCATCACAGATGAAGGAACGCTTCAGCAAACACAGAAATGTGATCTCCAACCTCTGCTCCTTACCGCCATCTAAGGTCAGCATGCTGAACGACAGCTCAGCTCAAGCGCTCTCCAACCTGTATCCCGATGAAGTGTCACCGCATCTGGAAGTTGTAAAGTCAGAAATTGACACCTGGCGGGATAAATGGAAAGATGCAACTTATGTTCCACAAAATGCCATTGAGGCATTAAATGCCTGTAACAGTGAGTTGTTTCCAAGCATCTTCAAGCTTCTCCGCGTTTTGACCACGCTTCCTGTCACCAGTGCCCATGTCGAGAGAAGTTTTTCCCGTCTGGGGAGGATCAAGGACAAAATGCGCAGTACAATGACGGAAAGACGGCTTAATGGACTGACATTGCTCTCGGAGCACAGAGACATTGTGGTGACGCCAGAAGAGGTACTGGACATCTTTTGCAGACAAAAAAAAAAACGATTGGACCTGCTTTTATAAGGTAAGACCCACTTTTATTTATTAATGCATTGATGATTATCTATGGGCCATTAATACGTTGACATTTACCATACGGTTGGGTATTAGGCTATAGTATACAGTGTGGGAATTTTATTTACCGGTAGCTTTCGGCAGTGTTGCCCGACCCCCCCCCCCCCCCAAAAAAAATATGTTTCTGGCTACGGGCCTGGCTCCACCCCCTCTTTCCAAGCCAGGGAAGGCTGCAAACTACCACATGCCTCCTCCGATACATGTGGAGTCGCCAGCCATGACTTTTCACCTGACGGTGAGGAGTTTCACCAGGGGGATGCAGCGCGTGGCGAGGATTACGCCATTACAGCGCAACAGTTCTAACTGAGTTAACCCCTGCCAACTTCAGTTTTGTGAGCAAAACCAGAAAGCATAAAAAAGAGGTGGAGTTGCCATTTCACTTAATGATTCACTCCAATGCAAGGAGATATCTTATTGAGGATATCTTATGCTGCGTTTGAATATGTGGCTCTTCAGTTGAATTCCTCTTTTCGAGTGTAGCGAATTCAGGGGGCAGCCGGGGCGCAAACCCGGGTCTCCCACACCACGGGCGACTTCGTTAACCTGGTGATCCGGGTTCGCGTCCCGGCTGCCCCCCGAATTTGCTACACTTCGCGTCCCCTTTTGTATCTGTCTAAGTGGGAGAGTACTGCTGGCGTGGTGTGTGGGGCTGCCGCGTCTCCCTCTCATAGTGCCCCCTTCCCAGCGGAACGCGGAGAAGCTTGAAGATGCTTGGAAACAACTCGCTGTTACAGGCATTTAATGCCTCAATGGCATTTTGTGGAACATAAGTTGCATCTTTCCATTCATCCCGCCAGGTGTCAATTTCTGACTTTACAACTTCCAGATGCGGTGACACTTCATCGGGATACAGGTTGGAGAGCGCTTGAGCTGAGCTGTCGTTCAGCATGCTGACCTTAGATGGCAGTAAGGAGCAGAGGTTGGAGATCACATTTCTGTGTTTTCTGAAGCGTTCCTTCATCTGTGATGAATAAAAGTCAAGCATGACTATGAAAAGCTTTTGCCAGTAGTGATTTTCACAGGCCTTCAATGGATCCTCATTGCAGTCCATGCCTCTTCGTGGTCGAAATTCAACCCATACTTGGCTGCTTGGGAAGAGGTCTTTTGGAAAATCTGCCTGAACTCCATCTCAGAGTTAGCCCTCATCTCATCCACCTGCTTAATAACAGCATCAGCAGCTGAAACGCAACTCACCAAGTCACAATTTTCCTTCTGAAGGAAGGTGGACAGGTGGTAGGTTTTTGCAAGCATCTTCTCACTCACATTCATGGACAGCATGAATTCTGCATTGTCAATTGAATTAAAGAGCTGAGTGGCTTTGACAGATGTGTCTCCTGTGAAGGTTTCACTGATTTTCTGCAGGCTGGATCGCACAGGGTCTAAAAGCTCGTTGAATGTAAATATTGCGTCGTGGCGTTCGACCCATCTCGTTTCACACAACTTCGTCAGTCGCGTTTTCTTGCAGTCAGGTTAAAGACGCTCCGTCTCGTGTCGCAGACTGGCAGACCGCAAAGCCGAATCATGGAAAAAAGTGCAGATTTCCGAGACAATCCCAAAGCAATTTCGTGCACATGTGCACAGTGCACACGAACTGCTTGCTTGTGCTTCTCTTTGATTTTAGCTTGGGCACCATTTAAACGGCCACTCATGGCAGATGCGCCGTCGTGTCCCTGGCCACGTAAAAACTGTAAATCAACGCCTGCATTTGTCAACTGACTTTCGATTGAATTGGCGATTGCCTCCCCGGTTAACTTCTCGATATCAACAAAGGACAAAAAATCCTCTCTGATGCTATATTGGCTGTCATGCTGGTTCACGTATCTGACACAGACAAAAAGCTGCTCCCGCCATGAAACATCTTTCATTTCATCTGCCAACACAGTGAAACACTGCGCGGAGTTTACTTTCTGCACCAGTTTGTTTGTTATCACATCTCCAATTATGCTGATTATTTCATTTTGTACATCAGGACTGCAGTAGCTAGCGTTTGCTGCACATTTACTCAAGTGTTGTAACAGTGCTGTGTCGCCAGATGTAGCCCCAAACCTGAGTAAAGCCCTGAAATTCCCGTCATTGTGAGTTGGCTCATTCAATGTCACTGGTCCTGAATCAATATCACTTCTCAGGGCGAGTTCTTGGCGACCGCAAAAAATCAACGTTGCAATGATGCTTTTGAGTTTTTCTCTGTTTTCTTGGACTCGCTTTTTTCTCTCAGAATCTAGCCTCAGTGAAATTGCATCCATTTTATTGTTGAGAACCATTTGGAAATTGTCCGCTTTCAAACATGCATCCTTGTGATATGCCTTTTGTGCGTGGTCTTTGAACGTCTCTAAAGCATGTTTCCAGTCTGAGAAGTGG
The DNA here is from genome assembly GCF_029633865.1 of Lampris incognitus. NCBI lineage: Eukaryota > Metazoa > Chordata > Actinopteri > Lampriformes > Lampridae > Lampris > Lampris incognitus. The sequence continues at coordinate 40,012,801 of NC_079211.1, forward strand.
ACATTAATTAGCTTGCCAGCTTTTCTGTGCCCTCCCTTGCCCACATGCTCGTCTGCAAACGCAACACAGTGCTTACAAAAACAACCGTCGGACCTTGTTGAGTATACTAGCCAGCTAAACTGGTCAATCCAATGACGTTGGAAACGTAGTTTACCTCCTAGTTTTGTAGGGAATGTTTGTCCGATATTGGCCGTCCAGTCTAGTGAGTATATTTCTCTTCTCTGTTCGTCTGATATTTTCCCACCAATATAATCCACAAAGTCGTGTGAAAACGTTTCCAAGGTAGAGGACAGCGGGTCTGCTAACTCTGGCTCCGTTTCCGAGGAGGAGGGCAGTGGGTCTGCTAACACTTGCTCCGGGAAATCGGTAACGTTAGTGACCAGATCATCTGTAATGTTCTTTTTTTTCTTTTTTGAGTCGGGACACGTTGAAACAAAAAAATCACTGATTTTACGAATATTAACTTCACTGCTCTTGCCTGATTTACAGGCAGCTTTCGGCGGCTCCATTGCTTTTGAAAAGCAAACTATAGATCGACCATTTAGCTAGCATAACCAGTGGCAGGTTGCTTAGCTGATTCGTCAGACCCCTGAGCCAATCAAAAGTGTGTGATTTTATTTGTTTTACGAAACAGACCAATAAGATACATCATGTTTGGAAACAAATTAACTGACAGGTTTAACGCCTGTCAGTCACGATAGATGCAGTGTATGAGTAGGCTAGAGGGGCGGGGACAAATAATCAACACGATAACTAAATAATTATTGGTGCCATTTCAGACGGGCCGTGGGGTTTCGGGGGGGGGGTTCAGACACGAAAACCACCTACCTGGCTACGTGCCTGCCATGCGGGCATCGTTTGGATTTTAACGATTCTGATACCGATTCTGCTTTTCGGTTCCGGGTCTTAACGAGTCTCGATTCCGGTTCTTTACGAGGCGGGGTCAAAATAGGTCACGTGCATCTTTCACAGAAGAACATTTTATTGAAAAAAATTAAGAACTGATCATTCATGTTAATGTCTAATTCTTATATTTACATTTACAACAACGAAGACGAAGAAATAAAGACACAGTCACAACCTGGTCCCGACTACCAGGTATTAAACTGGTGTAAACTACTAATAAGACCCGTTAGCCCCTAGCTAGCAGGTCTGACCCTTTAGCCGAGCGGTTAGTGATGTCGCCTTGTGGTGCAATACATCCCGTATCGAGTCCCGCACCGGGCAAGATAATAACCGGTTACACTGGTAAAACTAATTATAAACAGTTCTTGTTTAGAAAAAAATGAGCGTATCTGCCTTCTCACACTGTACACGCGAGCGTTCAGCACATAAAAAAAACACACATTTCGGTATTTGCATAGTTTATAGCAATTCGCTCATGTATAAGTTGTTTGCTGTCCCGCTATTGCGAATAAGACAAACGTTATTAATGTTCACTTACCCAATCGCGACGAGGTGCTGCTTGCTGTTTTTTGCTGAAGAGGACGCCGAGGCAGGAGACGGAGACCGGCGCGTACCGAGTCAGACACGGTACACCGGTTAATTTGTACACCGTGTCTGTAGGCGAAGGTGTTTGGCCATATTTGTTGTGCATCCTCCCTTGCACGAAATAATTTTGCCACAGGCGTTGCACTGCGCCGAACCCTGAATCCACACTTTCGACCACCACTTGCTCTGTTCAATGATGGCGCACATTTAACTTGCGGAGGCGGAAACTACGGAAGCTGCATGACGCCACCACGGCAACTGAAACTAACTTTGACGCGAGTGAAATGTATTTAGGAACCGATGGGCAGTATCGAAATATGACTTTAACTAGAAGAACCCCGCTACAATGTAGCGGCTTGGTTATCCACCCGTCTAAATCTCCCTCCTCTTCATCCTGCCAGCTAACCGCCTTCCCCCTGCCCCTATCCCCCCCACTCCAACTCCCTCCCCCCAAATGCTCAGAATCATCTGAAATGCCGAGAAAAGTGGTTTTTAGCCATTTTTAGAAAATGCATATTTTGCATAATTATGCATAATTATGCATAATTATTTTAATTTTCTGCTATTTTTCTGGTCCTCTCTGGAACAATACCTACCACCTCCAAAAAAAATCAGGATCATAAGTGCATTTTTGCAAAAATGTATATTTTGCATAATGCCAAAACATTTCTAAGTCCCAGAATTTTTTTTTATATAGGTGAAAAAAATCAAAGATGCTCAGAATCATCTGAAATGCCGAGAAAAGTGGTTTTTAGACATTTTTAGATAAATGCATATTTTGCATATTTATGCATAATTATGCATAATTTTTATTTTTTGAGATTTTTCCCGTACTCTCTGGAACAATACCCACCACCTCCAAAAATAATTAGGATCATAAGTGCTTTAGTTTTCGGTCCCGCTATTTACACTAACTAACACACACACACACACACACACTAACTAACACCACACAGACACACATTACGAAAATATATGAGTAGATTGGAACCACCAGTTCTCGATGCTCAACCCTACCAAAGAACTGTGTTGTGTTCTTGATAACTATGGACTGAATCAGCATGTGATGGAGCCACACACAACAAGGGGCACACTCTGGACTTAATTATCTCCAAGGGCCTGAACATTTCTAAGGTTGTCATGGTTGATGTTGCTCTCTCCAATCATTCCTGTGTTTTCTTTGAGATTACTATCTCCATGCACACAAATGTTCAAACAAAGGTAATCACAAAATGGCATATTACTGAAAGTACCAGTGAAATATTTATTCAGGCTTTCTCTTCCACACCCGCCCTCTCTTGGGTCTCAGTCAATGAGTTTGTAGATTATTTCAATTCTAAAATTACAGATGCTATCAGTGCCATTGCATCCGCTAAGGTGAAGGTGGTCTCTGGTAAGAAAAGATCTCCATGAACATGTGCAGAGATGCACTCTGTTCTTGCTCATCAAATGTATCAAAATAACATACAAAATACTGGTATGAGAAAATGTCTTTAGTTAAAATACAAGTAATTTGTCGTTTGAAAATATAAAAATATGTTCTGTACAAATTGATATCACATTTTAGGCATTTATTAGCCTCAATATGGGTCTGACCTTAACCCCCCTACATTGAAAAGATGAGCTCTGCTAATTTTCACATCATATATTTGAAGTGGCCAATCAGGATATCTTGGAGGTGGGAGGCTGTGAACTCAGGGGTGCATGCTGGGTGGTTTCTGTCAGTCAAAGCGACCTTCGACTGACTGAGTGAACAGCCAATTGAAATGCAACTGGGGGAACTGAACAGTGAGGCCACAGTGATACACTAGTTCTTTCAGAAGACAATGAGACTGGCCATTTAGCAGATGCCTTTTTCTACAGTGATAAATATAAGTGCAGTGAAGTAAGTAAATTTCTGAGATCTACAACTTTACAAGCAACCAATTGAATGAGTGCAAAATACACATAACAGTATTATTACATAACAGTACTATTACAGCAGAGTATGATACAGTACAAAATAGTAGAAGAGAAAGAGAAGAAACCCCCTGCCCCAAATGCCAACACAACAACCTAAAAAAGAGTGTACTCCTTTGTTTACCCTCTAACACTGCACTCCTTCCATTTCCATTTTAGTTTTTTTTAGCACAACTAATATCTAACATTTTTTTTACATTTTAGTTATAGTTGTTTTTCAGCACAACCAATTCCTCCTTCAGTTCAGCCGTTAATTGCCTTCTGTGTGGGTGGTAAACCATGCCTGCAAAATGTGTTGTTATATGCCTTTGTTAGGAACTGCGTTACCAAGAATTCTAGATGTTATGTTGCAGGCTAGTGACGTGATGAGGTCAGAGGTCGGGAGGTACAAACAGAGTCTGGCATATGGGATGAATAAAAGCTTTTGGGTGAATTTGGAAAAGGTCTAGGCCAATTCATTTTTTATGTTTTCAATGACACGTTGCAGCTCTGTGTCTTTTGCTGTTTCGTCAGCTGTTTGTCTGAACTTTGTGTCTGATACAGGAGGGGCAGCAGACACCATGTTCACATGACCTTGAACATTCTCCTCTGTTGTACTCACACTTTTCCCTATGGGTGCTCGTGAGAGTGCATCAGCAAGTATCAGGCGCTTTCCTGGCATGTAGATCAGCTCAAAGTCATAGCTCTGCATTTTCATCATGAGCCACTGAATTCTTGGTGACATCTCATTCAGGTTCTTTTTGATGATGGCAACTAGTGGACAGTGGTCTGTCCCTACTGTGAAGGTGGGTAGGCCATATATGTAGCCGTGGAACCTTTCTAGCCCAAAACCAACAAAACACAAATGAGAAGAGATGCTCAACTGGTGCCAATGATGGCAAAGTGATGTTGAATCTCACAAAGAGTAGCTTGAACAGTGGATATGAATCCAGCAAGGAAAGGTCCTTTCTGGGGTCCTCCAGAAAGTGAAGGGTCTCCACCTCTGATTTGCTGTGGTTGGGCAACATCTTTCTGCCCAACTGACTCTCAGTTCTGTTTTTGGGATTGGAAACAGTAGAGGCAAACAGGGAAACAAGGTTGTTATGAATTTACATTAAATTCAAGGATTTTTAATATACAAAATATTTAAAAACATGACATAAAAACTAGCTACTCATTTAATTTTTAATTGATGAATATTCATGTTTGATGATTAATTCATGAAATTGCAGTTTAACTTTAAGACATTGAAATAAGAGTAGTTTACCTGTAGTTTTCCCTGATCAGAGAAGATGAAGAAATCATCTTAATTCTCTTCAGCGGTGTTTGATGAAGCAGTCTCACTTTCTGACACAAGGCCATGTTCTTCAGCTGAGTGCAGAAACAGGTGATACATCTTCTTCTTCTCTGCAGCTAGTTTGGGAGGCAACCACCTTATCTTGAAAACGGGTGGGTTGCTGTAACCAGGATGGCTTCATTGATATTCATCTTCAGCTATAAGAAGCTACTGTACCTTTTCTCAAAGCCAGCTATAGTGGCTTGCAAGATATGTGAGCAGTACTGCAGGTTTGAAGCTTGCAGGTCATGCAGTTTAGCCTGAACAGCAAAAAAGGTAGGTATGAGCTCACCATAGTAGCCTGAGGTCTGACTCTGAAGGTGGTCAATTGCAATGGGCATTAGGACGCTGCAGTATTCCTCAAGGAAGTCAAGCTATACCTCTTTGAACAGTAGGGGTTGCAAGGCAGGGATGATCTCAGGAAGCTTCTTGGTTTTTGTGTTGCAACACGCATTCTCGCTGCATAATGTTAGGCCCTATACGTCCCCTAGACTAAAGGGTCATACCATTAATGGGGGCTCGTCCCGGTATCTTGTGGATTTATACTGAGTTGGCAGCAGCGAGTTGCGTGCTTGTGTTGTTGCGTTTGCCCTAGTAGTGTGCAGTGTTGCTGCTTGCTGGTTGGTTTTGTAATTTCCATTAACACTGTTGTAGAAATGGCTACGTTTGATTTGGAGAGCTTTTTGGAGGATCAATCTCTGGATCGGCTTTATGCCTGCCGAAAGGCTAATTTGTTCGCCATAGCGAACCATTTTGAGTTAGCGGTGCCGACGTCTATTGTTAAGAGCAAGCTTGTTGAGCTTGTTGTAGGCGTGCCAGTAGACAGGCAAATGCTTGGTGAGGGTGCTACTGCTACTCTCCTCTCGTCAGAAATACAGCAGGAGGTTGTGCGTACCACTGGCGAAAATATAGGTGGTGCAGCCGGTGCAGTGGCACCAGGGCCCGTCGCTAGGGGGGGGGCAGTCAATATTTCTGCATGCATTGTCCTAGCGATGTTACGTGTCTGTTTTGAGCATGTGATGATAGCTTGTTTAGCGTGCGCAATATCATTTACCGATCTAGCCTACCTAAGTAACGTTATAGAAAAAAAATCAAGCAAGCAAGCATGAGTTACACACATAAAAGTGGATGTAAAAAGAGGAAGGAGGGCAAGGAAAAAAAGGAAAGAACAGCAAAACTCCAGAAATTGGATGGACTTTTCTTAAAGAGCAGTGCAATTGATCGCGATGGGCGAGAAGAAAATTCGGCACAGACTGGAGTGTTACCGCCGGCGGCGGAGAAACCTCGGAGGTAGGGTAGCAAGCTAACTCTATTGTCCTAGGATTTCTGTGTTATCGTAATCTAATGTGGTTACTATAATGTTTGAAATCGAGGAACAAAACTACTATTAGCTGAAATTGTAGTTAGCCATCAGCACTTCAAGCGATGTTCAATTATGTGTTAGCTAGCAAGCTAGCAACGTTGGCTGTATGTAGCTTCATAAAATGTAGCTTCATAAATTACTTGATTTTTAAAATTATTTTTAAAACTTAAAAAATGTCTATTGTCTTCGTTGCAGACCTAACCAGCCCAAGATAGACAGCAATGATGACAGCTCAGATGCTGCTGAAGTGAGCACCCCCACCACTAGCAGCCAGACAGAAATGGCAAGGGAAATAAATGACAGGAACCATCACCATGTCAGTTCAGAACAGCCTCGGCAGGACCAGGCAGAACAGCTACAGCAGGACCAGGCAGAGATTGAGGAGGATGGGGCACCGCAGCAGCCTAGACAACCATACTCGACGGATAGGGGCAATTTTGAAGAGAATGTGCAGGATGCCAAGGTTAAACGTTACATCATAAACACAGGCTGTTGTAAACCCCGCGGCCCTTTCCCAAAAAATCAATCAAAACAATTGGTGTTTCGCCGAGGTGTTTCATAACAAGACTACCAAAGCCGGTATTAAAACTCCCCCGTAGCTGGCTTTGCTACTCTCCCACAATTAGACAGGGTATACTGTGAGCCATGCTGGCTATTTGGAGACCGTAGTTCGCCATTTTACAACAATGCTTGGGTTAAGGGAATCAATGATTGGGCGCATTTGTCAGCAAAGATCGAAATCCACGAGTCCTCTCATATCCACGTTGGCGCCTGTGTGGTGTATGAGCAGTGGAAGCTCAATGGCGCTATTCGGCTCTTAAGCACGACGTCACGACGCACGACGCGACGTCACGTGTGGGCGGAGTTATACTTCCGGTGCCTTGGGGAATCTCACTGCATTATTTTCCACTCAAAACAATATGTCTGAACCCATAAATATATTTACATTAACGTCTTTTTTTAAAGACGAACCTCTCAGGGTGAAAAAAGGGTCCTCACTGCTTTCAATTCAGATAGAGTTGTGAACGTAAATGTTTCAGGGGGCATTATAAAAGGCAAGGTACAGGCTTCCATGAAACAGAAAGTTCATCAGGTTGAGGTGAGTGAGCTAACAGGGTTAGCTAGCGTTAGCTTGGTAATGTTGGGTATTCTGGCTTCTGATGTTATATCCCACGTTTACTGGCGATTCATAAGCTTGGATAAAGACTGCCAGTGCTTTATTTTGTCGGTAGATAATTGTTTTCCGACGTTTGACTTGTTAAAATAACTCTGACGTTCTTGGATCCAAGGCTAGCTTTTCATGTGTCTAGCTCCAGAATGGCTATGATCGTACATACTGTAACGCTGTAAAGGTTTAATGAATTTAAAATACATATTAGGAATTAATGAAATATAGACTTACATGTAAGATCACAGCCATTTTAGGGCTACCATGTGTGCTACGATCTGTTTCTTATTAACGTTATAGGCCACGTTGGATACAGGTCAGCTGGGCACCAGGAAATCTCTGGGCACCTTGATGTAAAATGTTCTATTTTGTCCAAAATGTTTGGAAACATGTAATATTAGAAGAACGGTTCTTAACCACATGAACCCCAGCATTCATTTAGTCATCCTCAGACGAGTTTGCCAAGGGTTTTAATTAAATTTAATTAATCAAATTTAAACCTTTGTGCGTATTTAAGGACTGTGGGGCACAACTCCTCACAGCTCTTGAACCATTCTTAGTCTGTTCCCTCCTAGACCAGTTTGCCATGTGTGACCCTACAGTAGCGCAAGGCTACAGACAACATAGCTCTCGGGATTCATGGGGTCACTCAAACCTCTCCACCACGTTAAGGTGATGGTTCGAGGAGAGCATAACATAATAATATAAAACACAAGACACTTAGTTAGAGCCCTGAAGGACTCTGTCCAACCATATGGGTTGGATAAGTGGTTAAGTAATGTAAAGTATACATGATGTGAACATGCACGGTACATCATTATCATTTAAATATGCAAATTTGCATATTTAAATGTTGTATTCATCATATGGTGATCCTCTTCTTTACGTTTACAGTAGTTTTTGCACTATGCATTTTGTTACCAATGTTGATGTTTTGCACTTTATACTTTTTACAGTGACATTAGTTTTTGCACTATGCATTTTGTTACAAATGTGTTTTGATTAAAAAAATCAAGCAGTGTTCTTAATTCAGTATTACTTTATTAAAAGTATAAATACATGAATCTGATTCTGCTTACATTTATTCAAGTCATTTCATGCTATTTCCACGAAGAATTGGTGTTTGTAGGTTGGTAAGACACACGCACACTTTCAGTATTTTGTTTATGTTTTTAGTGAACTGATATGGGATATTGTCCAAAATGTTGAACAATTTCAACCTCTGAATGGAGCGCTCCACATGGATCCTAGCACTGGATATGAGTTTGTTTTTCTTAACTTCTTCTTGTGTGAACTGTCCATTAACAAGGAAAGACGGGATGTTGAGTGAAACCCCTTCTGGCAAGATGTCCTGGATTGTGAAGCCTTTATCTGCCATCACCATGTCTCCTGGGCGTAGATGATTGAGAACTCCAGAATCTATGTAATAGCCTTGTCTGAGGCACTTCCACCATAATAGTCACTGACAAATGTTATCACTCCATTAGGAGCCACGCCTATTAAGGCTTTGTGTGTGGTCCGTTTTTTTGTACTGGCTCCATAAATGATTCTGTTTGTCAAGCCTCTCTGTCCTGGAGACTGCTAACTCTGTGCAATCGAGCACAATCCTGACAGTTAGGAAACGGACGGAAACACTCTGGCAACGATGCCTGGTTCTTCTCTATGGAGGGGATGTTGTTCTCAAGCATACCAACATATAAAATGTCATACAGGGCACTGACAATGGTGATAAAAATGTGGTAACTGTGGCTGTACTGCAATTAAACCTGGTTGCAAGGTCTTCATGACCAGAATTAAGTTTGAGCTTCATCAAAGTCAGTAGCAACTGATCGACTAGTGGCATAGACTGGACTGTCCAATTCGAATGATATTGTAGCTCAAACTTAGATAAGAGTGCTTCCAAAACCAGGACGGTAGCAACATCTGGTAAGCCAGTGAAATATTTTACTTTGACACGATTGGAAGATATTTGGCTGAAGGAAAAGGTCTGTTTTTGTTTCTCCAATTCTCTTTCAATTTTTCATTCTCTCTTCTCAACATGTCAACCTCTATCTCTAGCAGCGCAACACTGTTAAAAGGGTTGTCTGAAGTACGAGGGGTGTCTGCGGTTGGGTTGTCTGAAGTACTAGGGGTGTCTGCGGTTGGGTTGTCTGAAGTACTAGGGGTGTCTGCGGTTGGGTTGTCTGAAGTACCAGGGTGTCTGCGGTTGGGTTGTCTGAAGTATTAGGGGTGTCTGCGGTTGGGTTGTCTGAAGTACTAGGGGTGTCTGCGGTTGGGTTGTCTGAAGTACTAGGGGTGTCTGCGGTTGGGTTGTCTGAAGTACTAGGGGTCTCTGCGGTTGGGTTGTCTGAAGTACTAGGGGGCTCTGCGGTTGCAATGTCAGAATTTTGTAATTCAAGTTCATTTGTCCCTTCTTCACCACTGGGGAGGGAGTGGTACTGTTTTTCTCTTCTTGTGTGAAGGCTGAGGTGGCCTGGGAAAGTCTTCCCCTCGTTCCAAGCAAAACGTGATGGGCCAGCAGCTTTGCCATTTGGAAAATGCCAACTGCACACCCTTGAGCAGGGGCTTGGTGTAAAGCCATCACGCCTGTAAAAAAAAAAGAATGAGAGATTTAGAAATGATTGGCAATGAAAACTGAAGCTGCATTGTCACTTATCGTCTGCCCTGGATTTGAACAATTAAAGTGGCATTCTTAACTTTTTCGATAAAAAATAAAGTTGATTTGGTCAAGATTTACCACTATCTTTCACTGAAGGAGGTAACACTGTACTAATTCAGCCTATTTCCCATTCATGAAATCTTCAACATCTGCTACAACGCCCATTTTTGTGTCTGTGTCTGGTTAGACACAGTCACAAACATGGGCATTGTAACAGATGGTGAGGATTTGTGAATGTGAAATAGGCTAAATCAGTCCTCTGTTACCCTCCTTCAGTGAAAGATAGTGGTAAATTGTGACCAAAATCAACGTTATTTTTATCAAAAAAAGTTAAAGAATGCCACTTTAACCATCAATTATTTAAAACACAATTTCTATTGTGTTAACATACTCTACTGTAAAGATTGTATAATGATATTATACAACCAGTCTACCATACAGATTGGGCAAGTTATATTGTATTCACATACTATAAAATATTTTTTTTTGGGGGGGGGGCAAATATTATAGCCTTTTCATAGCCTTTTCATAAAGGAAAGGTTACATAGTAAGGCTTTAGAATTAGATGTCAGTCTCCCTACAGAAACATTATTTTTTGTAGATATGAAGTTTCATTGTTTGATTTATATGGGAAAAGTCAGAAGTGAAACTACTGTAACAAAACAGGCAGAAACAGCACATTCACCTGGACTATCTAACGTTATGTACCCCTGCTTATTCATGCATTTACTCCAAGTCTCTAATGATAATCCCCTTGAGATGCATCATCTCGTTTTAGATAATCATGGGCTAACAATGCATAGAATAATGCAGTTTTCCGAGTGTGCAGCTGACATAATGCTTGCTTACAGTAACTGTATGTCTTCACAGACAGGGTTGTAGTAGTAACAACATAAGTGGCTAACCGATGCTTGTTTACCCTCCACTACACTCTGATTAAAGCCTTATTGAGCAGAAAAACATATGGAAAAGCACATATATTGATCCTCGCTTGTTGAATTAGCTAAAAATCTAAATACCTGTCTAGTATGTAACGTGGATTTCGGTAACAAGAGGGTAGCTACCGGTAGTAGCTAGTCTGCAGTGCAGGGTAGCTAGTCTGCACTTAGCACAAAAGTCGGCGCCAAACTTCGATTTTCAATGCATTTCTTCAATAGCAACTTACCGTATTAACTGCAGCCACCTCTTCTTATCTTTGTCTTTCGGAGGAAAGCGATAGAAAGACAGTTTGGTCTCAGTTTTACTCTCTGATCGATTTAAACAAAGGGGGACACAGCAGTGAGGCATATTGTCAACAAGTCGATGGAGCCGGAAGCAAATTCGCGCGCGCGCGCCTACGCAACAGGGACGTGCCTACGTCATAGCTTAAGACGCGAATTGACGCGCAGATGGAGAGGGACGTGCGTAATGCAGCGCTCTTTTGGAGACGAGTGCTAGAGCGCATTGTGAATGTCACACTCACTTTGGCGACATGTAATTTGGCGTTCCGGGGTCATATAGACATGTTGGGACAGCCGAACAGCGGGAATTTCCTTGCTATTATTGAGCTGCTGGCAAGCTACGACCCTGTTCTGCAAGAACTAATCAAGCGGCCTGAGGGGTCAACCAAATACCTCAGCACTGCCATCCAAAATGAACTGATATATATATTGTCACAACGAGTTAAACAAACCCTCACTGATGAAATTAACGAAGCACCGTTTTATTCGGTAATTATGGACACCACACAAGATGTGTCAAAGCGAGACCAGCTTAGCCAAGTGTTCAGATATGTCAAAATAGTAAGAGATCCGATGGATATAGCAATCGATGTCAAAGTGATTGAGGGTTTTCTTGGTTTTGAGGAGACATCTGACACTTCGGCAAGCGAACTGCAAAATAAAATACTCGGTTGCATCACAAAGAATGGTCTTGATATATCGAAATTTCGTGGGCAGGGCTATGATGGAGCGGCGAACATGAGTGGAGTTTATTCGGGAGTTCAGGCCAGGATAAGAGATATGGAGCCACTCGCTACGTACGTACATTGCGCGGCTCACAAGCTAAACCTGGCTGTAAATGACCTCGTAAAAAACATCCCAGAGATGAGGCAGTTTTATGAAAACGTGGAACATTTGTATTGCTTTTTTGCGCACAGCATTAAAAGATGGGCTATGCTCAGTGGCATCATCTCCACAGACAGCTCAGCGCACCCAGATGTAAGATTAAAACGACTATGCCCCACCCGTTGGTCGTCCAGGTACGAATCGCTTTCTGCCATTCGATATAGATATGCAGTTGTTATAAAGGCACCGACAAAAATAACCCTGACAAGTGACAAGAGGGAAGAACGCGGTGCTATACAAATAAATTACTAAAATTACTTACTAAACCCACCCATGGTGGTGTGTGTGTGAGCGAGTGAGAGAGACGGGGGGGGGGGTCTACGAGGGTTGCTTGCACCAGGGCCCATAATAACTATGTTACGCCAGTGGTGGGTACTCCTGCGGGAGATGCTAAGCCCCGTTACATTGCCTCGTTATGATCCTCTTTCCCTATGTTTTCCGGTCCTAGTGGTGATTCTCGCATTAAAATCCGCTTGGCACGTTTACAGATCGAGGCGCAGAGAGAGAGAGAGAGAGAGAGAGAGAGAGAGAGAGAGAGAGAGAGAGAGAGAGAGAGAGAGAGAGAGAGAGAGAGAGAGAGAGAGAGAGAGAGAGAGAGAGAGAGAGAGAGAGAGAGAGAGAGAGAGAGGCGGTGTACAATCACCGGCTTGAGATCCGAAAGATGGAGACTGAGGCAGAGAAAGAGGTCAATCTACGCAGAGTGGAACTAGAAGCTGCTAATGGGGCTGCCAGTTCTACACCTGCTCGCTCAGACGCTCGGAGAGTGTCGGACAGTTTTGATGTGAGCAAGTACATAGCATTAGTACCCCAGTTTCGAGAAGATGAGGTTGTTATGTACTTCACAGCATTGGAGGGTATCGCAGCCTCTTTGGGGTGGCCTAAAGATGTTTGGCCGCTTTTGCTGCAGTGCAAACTAACAGGAAAAGCTCAGGAGGTTTTGTCTGCTTTATCCTTGGAGGATGGTTTGCAGTACGAGGTGGTAAAAAGTACGGTTCTTCGTGCATATGAACTAGTGCCTGAGGCGTATAGGCAGAAGTCCAGCAACCACAAAAAGTTGTCTGATAGGACTTTTATGGAGTTTGCCCTTGAAAAGCAAGCACTGTTTGGTCGCTGGTGCAAAGCGAGTAACGCTTCAGATTTTAGCTCCCTAAGTGAGTTAATCCCACTGGATGAGTTTAAGAACAGCTTGCCTGAACGTTTAGTGACTTCTATTAACGAACAAAAGGTTGTGACGTTGGCGAAAGCAGCTGTGCTTGCCGACGAGTTCGTGTTAACGCACAAGCAGACATTTGCATATTCCCCTTCTGGGGGTAGGACTTTTACGCCCTCTGCTGCTACTAGATCGCAGTCCAGTCCACCCCGAGCGTTGTCTCCGCGCTCCAAAGAGGAGCGGGAGTGTTTCTGTTGTCACCACACCGGACATGTCATTGCTGACTGTTATGTGCTGAAGAGCAAGCAGACCCAGCCTGTTAAACGACCAAAAGAAGTTGGTTTAGTCACACGTTGTTGAGTCTAGTGAAGATGATATCTGAAGTGGCGAGTAGGACTGACGCGCTGAATCCCAGTTACGACCCCTATACGCTGGATGGCATGGTTTCCCTGAGTGGAGATTTTGGGGACCAGCGTCCGGTCCGCATCCTAAGGGATACTGGAGCTCCACAATCTTTTATCCTGTCCAATGTCTTACAATTGTCTGATGGCTCATCTTGTGGGTCTAGTGTTTTGATACAAGGTATCGAAATGGGTTTTTTGTCTGTGCCACTTCACCACATACACTTACAATGTAGTTTGGCCACTGGAAGATATAAGGTGGGTGTGCGTTCAACCCTACCCATACAAGGTGTCTCGTTTATTCTGGGGAAATGACATTGCTGGTGGCAAGGTAGAGATTGGGATAGTGTTCCCCTAGCGCTGTTCGCTGTGCGAGAAACAGTGCAGGAGTCCCTAAGTTTCAGCCCAGCTGAGCTGGTTTTTGGTCATACAGTAAGGGAAGGTTTTAAAAGATCAGATTATGTGTGAGAGTTAGTCCTCAAAGAAAAATGTGGTGTCCTACGTGAGCAGATTCCGAGAGCGGCTGCATGAGGCCTGCAGTGTCGCTAAAGAAGGTCTCACTGCTTCTCAACAGAAGATGAAGTGTCAGTTCGATCAAAGAGCAGTCCCTCATTCTTTGGAGCCAGGTGACATGGTTTTAGTCTTGCTGCCTGTCCCTGGCTCCTCTTTGGATGCTCGTTTTTCAGGACCTTACGTTATTGACAGGAAGCTAAGTGATACAGACTATGTTGTCAGAACTCCTGATCGGAGACGGCAGTCTCGTGTGTGTCATATAAATATGTTGAAGTGCTACCATTCCAGAAGTGAGACCCAGCCTGAGGCTCCAGGTGCGACCCATGTGGCCACTGTCACATCTGCGGTGCATGAGGCAGTGAGTCCTGGACCTGCTACTGTTACAGGAAATGATGAGGACGGTTTAAGTTTGTGCAATGTACCTCAACAAGCTCCTTGATTATCCAACTCTGAGATGCTGTTGAACCTTCCTTCTCTATTGCCACATTTAAACAAGGAGGAGGAAGCCAGCATAGTGACTTTAGTTCAGAATTTTACTTGTCTGTTTGGAGATGTTCCTTCCCGCACTGCCATTTTGGAACACGACATTGACGTGGGTGGGGCAGTGCTGATTAAACAACACCCGTACAGAGTCAATATGATGAAAAGATCAGATGCAACAAGAAGTCTCCTATCTTTTAAAACATAACTTGGCACATCCTAGTTCAAGTCCGTGGAGCTCCCCATGCATCCTGGTTACAAAACCCGATTCTATGTTTCGTTTCTGCACTGATTACCGGAAAGTGAATCATGTCACTATTCCTGATTCGTATCCCTTGCCCCGCTTGGATGATTGTGTTGATACCATTGGTTCGGCCTGTTATGTCACCAAGCTAGATCTGTTGAAAGAGTATTGGCAGGTGCCCCTTTCACCTCGTGCATCTGAGATATATGCCTTCGTTACACCTGACAGGTTCCTACAATACTCTAATGGCATTCGGGATGCGAAACGCTCCAGCTACATTCCAACGCCTAGTGAACATAGTGCTTGCAGATGTGCCTAACTGTACAGCATATCTTGATGATGTAGTAGTCTACTCCTCTAGTTGGTCGGATCATTTGAGTTCGTTAAGAACAGTGTTTCAGCGGTTGGCAGCCGCTTCTCTAACCCTGAACCTTGCCAAGTGCGAGTTTGGCAAAGCTACGGTGACTTATCTAGGTAAACAGGTGGGCGGAGGTAAAGTGTGTCCCGTTGTTGCCATAATGACATTTCCAGTGCCCACCACACGGCGGGAGTTGCGTCGGTTCTTAGGAATGGCTGGGTATTACAGGGGGTTTTGCTGCAACTTCTCCTCAGTTGTAGCCCCACTAACTGGCTTACTCAGTCCGTCAGTACCGTTTGACTGCATCAAAGCCCTGTTATGCAGTGCCCCTGTCCTTACTGCTCAGGATTTTCACAGGCCCTTTACCATCGAAGTCGACGCTAGTAGAGTTGGTGCCGTTCTGAGTCAGAGAGATTCCAACGGTCTGGACCATCCAGTCTGTTACTACTCAAAGAAGTTTAACAGCAGCCAGTCACGCTACTCTACCATAGAGCAGGAGACTCTGGCTCTACTACTCATACTTCAGTTTTTTGAAGTTTACGCAGGATCTAGTGTTACATCTGTGATTGTCTATACTGACCACAATCCCTTCGTGCTCCTTCACAGAATGTGTAACCACAACCACCGCCTGATATAGTGGTCACTGATCGTCCAAGGTTATAATTTGGAGATCCGACACAGGAAAGGTTCAGAGAATGTGTTTGCTGATGCCCTTTCTCGTGGTTACGAGTAATGTGTGGAATATGTTATTGTTATTAATGTGTGGGATTGTTAGGATTAATGTGTAGGAGTGGATATGTTATATGGCAGATTGATGGGGGGAAAGCATATGATTAACAACAGCCATTGAGGCTTGCTCTTATGGGAGGGGGTGTTATGGCTCTAGTGCCGCGTGTCTGTAATTTTCCCTCCCCAGGTAATGCCCCGCCTCCTGTGGAGCTACTGGTTGAGCCCAGGTGTTTCCCGGGTCCAATCAACCATCTGACCACCTATTGAAATGCCCTCCTGTCCTTTGTTCGGAGATGTCGTCTTTTTTTGTGTGTTTGGCTGGACACTGTCATATGCTTGTTTGTTGTACAGCTTTGTTTTTACGATCTATACACGGCATAGCATTTTTCTTTACACGCAGGATCAAGGGGATTGGTAAGCTGCCCATGGATATACTCTTCATCACGTAGCCTATCTTTGTTATATACACCAGGTTAGGAGTGAGTGCCACCCTCTGTATTTATTAGTCTAGAATCATTTTTGCACTACTTTAGGAGGTAACTTTTTTTATGATTTCTTTACTTGGGCACCACTCTTAGGTCCCCTGTTTGCTGTGACATTCACAATATTTATAATAAATATTTTTGCATTTTTCGGCATCTTGGTTTTTGTGTTGCAACACGGATTCTCGCTGCATAATGTTAGGCCCTATACGTCCCCTAGACTAAAGGGCCGTAACACCTTGGTCAGGGGCACAGACAGGAACATTAAACATAACATGCATCTGTTTTTTGATGGTGGGAGAAAACCCACGCAGACATGGTGAGAACATGCAAATTCCACACAGAAAGGACCTGGGATTCAAACCCAGGAACTTCTTGCTGTGAGGCAACAGTGCTAACCACTGGGCCACCATGCTGCCAAAATACTCAAAAGTGATTAAATATGTATTTTAAATACATTTAACTGAAATACTGCCCATCTCTGAAGCTGTGCCACGCTGATTAGAATAGAAAAAAACAGTGTTGTAAAGCTGAATGCAGGTGGCAAAAAACAAATCTTACTTTTCATTATGACATCTATAAAGAGAGACTGGGCATTCATAGTTTGGAACTGAGAACTACAAGGCAGTCCTACTTCTCTAACATCATTGCCAAAAACAATAATAATGTCCATGCCTTGTTTGCTATTGTCAACAGGCAAACAAACCCTCCTGTGGCAGTTGCCTTTGAATTTCTATCTACCAGTGTCTGCAATGAATTTCCCTCCTTCTTCAATGACACATTTCATAAAATTAGACAGGCAGTCAGTGCCTCCATGCTAGGTACAGGGCATGTGTTGTCCCTGTGTCCATCAATTCAAATAGCATGACACAGTTTGATCCCATCAACCATAAAAAGTTGGTGGACATTAGGGGAATTTCTGACATCCTAAATTCCCCTCCTGCTGCCTTGATATTCTGTCAACAGGCTTTTTCAAGCATGTTTTTAATTGCATGGACTCAGATCTCTTCTCTCAGGTTTCTTCCCACAGGCCCTGAATACTGCAGTCATTAAGCCACTCTTAAAAACGAATAATCTAGACACTTCACTTCAAACAATTATAGGCCCATATCAAACCTCCCATTTCTAAGTAAATTCCCTTAAAAAAGCTGTTTTCCAGCAGCTGAACAACTTTTTGGCACTAAACAACTGTTTTGATGTCTTCCAGTCAGGATTTTGACCATTCAACAGCACTGAGACTACTCTTGTTAAAGTCTTTAATGACATCCACTTAAACACAGACAGTGGCAGAATCTCAGTTCTTGTATTATTGGACCTCAGTGTTGCATTTGACACAGTTGATACAGCATATTACTAGACTGATTGGAAAACTGTGTGGGACTTTCTGGCACAGCACTAAACTGGTTTGAATCCTACTTAGAAGACAGGACCTACTTTGTGTCTATAGGTAATTACAAACCTGAGCGGACAAAAAATACCTGCGGAGTTCCCAAGGCTCCATTCTAGGCCACGTGTGTTTAACATCTACATGCTCCCACTAGTTCAGATTATGGAAAACAACAAAATATGTTACCATAATTATGCAGACGACACACCGATTTACATAACCATATCACTAGGGGACTCTAATCCCATACAAGTACTGAGTGCATGCATTGCACAAATCAACGATTGGATGTCTCAGAATTTCTTCAATTAAACAAAGAAAAAAACTGAAGTAATTGTCTTTGAAGCCAAGGAAGAACGATTAAAAGTCATACTCGGCTACAATCAGTAATATTAAAAACCACAAACCAAGCCAGAAATCTTGGTGTAGTCATGGACTCAGACCTGAATTTATATAGCTACATTAAGATAATTATAAAGTCATCCTAATATCACCTGAAGACTATATCAAGAATCAAACAATTTATGTCTGAGCACGATTTGGAAAAAACTTGTCCATGCATTTATCTTCAGTTGACTCAACTACTGTAATGGTATTTTTACATGTCTCTCTAAAAAAAAAAATCGATCAAACAGCTGCAGCTGATTCAGAACACTGCTGTTCAAGTCCCTTACCAGGACCAAAAAAAAGTGAATCACATCTCTCCAGTTCTACACTGGCTTCCTGTCCTTCAAATAATCGATTTTAAAACTCCGGTTTGGTTTATAAAGCACTAAATGGTTTAGGGCCAAAATACATTTCCAGCCTTCTGCTGCAATATGAACCATCCAGACCTCTCAGATTGTCTCGGACAGGTCTGCTTACTGTCCCCTAAGTCAAGGCTAAACAAGGAGAGGCAGATATCTGTTTTTTATGCACCACATATCTGGAACAAAGTCCCAGAAAACTGCAGGTCTGCTGCAACTCTTAGTTCTTTTAATCAAGGCTCAGGACTTTTCTATTTGCTGCTGCCTTTTATTAAATAAAATTTGAAGCTTTTGATTATCATCTTACACTGCAGTGTAATGTTTATCTTATTTGTTTTTAGATGTCTTTTTATTGTCTTCTGTTGTTTATATTTTGTCTTAATTCCTTTTATATTTTATGTAAATAACTTTGAATTGCCTTGTTGCTGAAATGTGCTATACAAATAAATATGCATTGCCTCTCCTTAAAGTCAAAGACTGTGATGCTTATTTTCTATCTAGTCTCATTGTGTGCTGTCACTGTGTGGTGGGAAAATTCCTCACTAATTTCCAATTCCTCACTATTCATTAAAAAAAAAGAAGATAAAATCACTCAATCGACCAATTTCTTACTTTCCTATTCACACTTCGCTTTCTTCCTTCAATACATCCATCCTTCATTCATTCATTCACTCTATTGCGTAGTGCTGTATGTGGCTAAAGGATAAAAATAATCATGGCATTTTGCCCCAATGAGGTGGTTCCTGTGTTGTAGTCGAGTC
The DNA here is from genome assembly GCF_029633865.1 of Lampris incognitus. Classification (NCBI taxonomy): domain Eukaryota; kingdom Metazoa; phylum Chordata; class Actinopteri; order Lampriformes; family Lampridae; genus Lampris; species Lampris incognitus. Next base: position 40,032,112 of record NC_079211.1, read on the forward strand.
ACTAAACCTCGAGTCCGAGTCGAGTCTCGAGTCCCCAGTGTTCGAGTCTGAGTCCAAGTCCAAGTCCCCAAAGAAGAGCCCGAGGTGAGTCCGAGTCAAATCCCCATTATCTGAGTCTGAGTCATCAAGGTTGAGACTGAGTCGAGTTCCAAGATGGGCTCCAGTGCTCCACTCTGGCACCATAAAAAAGCTGCCATACAAATAAAAAAAAACTACACTAAACAAAAATGACACAGCTGTCACCATTTCAAAGGGAGTTTATTTACTTTGTGACACAATAGCCAAACAAATGCACTCGCGAGCATGTGCACACACACCGGTGTTGTAGTCGAGTCACTAAACTTCGAGTCCAAGTCGAGTGTCGAGCCCCCAGTGTTCGAGTCCGAGTCATCAGTGCTCAAGTCCAAGTCGAGTAACGAGTCCTGAAAATCAGGACTCGAGTACTACAACACTGGGGTGGTTCCAAACATTACTTGGTTTCTTTGTGGCTCTTTGGTTTTCTCTCTTTCAACAAGCTGATAGCAGTGGCCCAAAAGACCCTGAGTCAAGTAAAGGGCCTGAATTCAACAACACAGCAACAAATGTTGAACACCAAGGTTATTTAATTACCACACGTTTCAGCCAGAAACAACAGGCCTTTGTTAACCATGGTATGTGTAAACAATGTGCAATTAAAGCTAGGGAAAAGCAACAGTGAAAGACAGGTGGAATTAAAACAATACTGTGCAGTCACGGTCAGATCCGCCCCTGCTTGTGTATAGCGAGAAACACAACAGTGGTGGGTGTGCAAGCGCAGAGATAGTGAGAATGTGAGGTAGAGTGTCTCCCGGCCATGCTCCCTGGTCAATATCTAGACGTTCAGCTGGGACTGCAGCACCCGCGCGGATTAAGCGCCTGAAGACGCGCTCAGCATGCAATTCAAATCACCCAGAAGACATTCTTTAGCACACAAGGAGAGCAGACAGTGCTTTACTGTCTCTCCCTTTTCCTGTGTGGCCTTGACAAACACACACACACACACACACACCCAGCACACATGCACAAAACTTGCATGAAGGCAAATGGAGGGAGCACACAAAAGTTTACACAGTAAACACAGAACATTATTCACACACTCAGACAAGTACACACCATTACACACTGTATATTTCCTCTACCTTTCTGATTCTCTGCATCCTTCTCTCTCTCTCTGTCTCTCTTTCTCGTGCTCTCTTACTCACCAACTCAAAAGTACATGCCCAAACACACCTTTTGCCTCTTGTTGTCTTGCTGACACACACACTCCCACGCATGCATGCACACACACACGCAAACAAGCACGCACCGAGGCTGAAGATTTGACATTTCAGATCTGAGCTGGAGTCTGAAGTGGTGGTGGGGCGGGGGGGGGGTTATAAGACTGTCACAGCAATGTATCAGCTATGACAACACCAAATTAGATTTAATAAAAAAAAAAGCTCTTCAGTTATGCCATCTTTAAAGCTTGACATCTCACAGATCGCAAGATTGCTTGTGACCAAGGGGGGGGGGGGGGTCCCAAAAAGGAGGTGTGGGGTTAGAGTTTCATTAGCAGGCAACAAGTATATGTATGTGGTCGAGATGATGAGCCGTGACATGAAAGCGTTCCAGATAACTTTTAGAGCTTGTTAGAGGCCTCTCTAACTCTGTGACAACTTTCTGTCAAAGGGCTTTGAATTAAAGGAGAGCGGCTGCTCGCCTCGAGAGTCCACCCCTGACAGAAGTGGCTGCCATGAGCTCAGGTCTCTCCCTCATCCCCATTAGTCTGTGATACGATGCTGGCATGTCGGTCAAACACCACAAACAGGTCGCAACAACACGCTACGTGTCCACTGGGGTATGAAGCCCTGTGTGTTGTAGATGTCATTGTGACAACAACGCTCCCTTTCAAAAACACATTTTTTTTATGACTGCACCGCTTGTAGTGAAGTCAAGGCAGTGTGAATTGAAGCTTATGACACTATAAGGCCTTATTCCTGTATGACCCAAGGGTGTTACAGACTGTGACATCAATGCTGCTTCCACCCCCCCCTTTTGTTTTTTCTCCCCAGTTGTACCCGGCTAATTACCCCACTCTTCCGAGCCGTCCCAGTCATTGCTCCACCCCCTCTGCCGATCCGGGGAGGGCTGAAGACTACCACGTCTCCTCTGTTACATGTGGAGTCGCCAGCCACTTCTTTTCACCTGACAGTGAGGAGTTTCGCCAGGGGGACGTAGCACCTGGAAGGATCATGTTATTCCCCCCAGTTCCCCCTCCTCTCCTAAACAGGCACCAGAAACGACCAGAGGAGGTGCTAGTGCAGCGACCAGGACACATACCCACATCCGGCTTCCCACCCACAGACACGGCCAACTGTGTCTGTAGGGACGCCCGACCAAGCCGGAGGTAACACGGGGATTCGAACCAGCAATCTCCGTGTTGGTAGGCAACAGAATAGACCGCTACGTTACCCGGAGGCCCAATGCTGATTTTTCCAAATAAGGTGATGTTATCATTATTTCTTAGCTTATTATTATTATTATTATCATTATTATTATTAAAAGTAGTAGACATTGTAGTTGTAACTGTAGTTGTAAGTGTACTGAAGTGCTAGTAGCAGCAGTTTTGGTAGTAGTAGTAGCTGCAGGAGTCAAAGGATGTGGAGGCACAAGTAATTGTTTTATGTTTTTATTATCAGATGCGGTATCAGTCATGTTTGTGTAGGCAGCGTATCATATTTCAGCAGGCCCACATCTCTGTATTCATCAAATGCTTAAATCACACCTTGAGTTATGGTATGTTTATGGGTTTGTATGTGAAGTTCCCCATATAGACCTAATGTAGAAACTCATGCAAAAATGTCTAAACTGTGATTAAACTGACACCATTATTGAATAGATCCCTAACTGTAGGTAAATGGGAGCTGTTAAAACCTCCATTATGATTTAGTTTTAGATACGACTTACACATTGAATGTAAGTCAGTGAAGCAGGCTGGATGATGCTGTGGTGGAGCTTTGGCAAAACCAAGGCAACCTTCCTAACTGGTTTCTCCATTTAGGACATTTCAAGGGGTCACAGAAAATAAGGCTGCATATGGTACCTGTAAACCACTGGGACTGTGGAGACCAGATACAGAGAAAATCCCTGTATTTTGAGCATTTCTTTATTTTGAAAGTTGTGAAAAAATGTTTGGAAGAGTAGCAGCGGAAGGGGTGGAGTGTGGGACCACACCTTCTTAGATACGTATTTAATTCAGGTCATTTTTAAAGTTAATGATGTTAATTCCTTACATCTTGATGCATCTAGTGATAGTCGGCCACTGAAGATTTCCACCAGCTACAAAAAATAAAACAAAGCAAAAGTCAAGTCAAGTCAATTTTATTTGTATAGCCCAATATCACTAATTACAAATTTGCCTCAGTGGGCTTTACAGCAACACAACATCCTGTCCTTAGACCCTCTCATCAGATAAGGAACAACTCCCTAAAAAAAACCTTTAAGAGAGAAAAAAAATGGGAAGAAACCTCAGGGAGAGAACAGAGGAGGGCTCTCTCTCCCAAGATGGACAACATGCAATGGATGTTGTTTTTACACAATTTACAGAAACAATCCAAAACAATCCAGATTTAGTGCCTGAAACATCCACAGCGCTCCATGACAGCCAAAATGTGGAAATTATGAGCAGCATGGTTGCATCTCATCTTAGGCCAACATATATATATATATATATATAAATGTAAAGCATTTTTTTCGGAAACCGTCAATGGTGTTAATAAAAGTGCTCAACAAATGAGGAGTAGAATATTAAGAAAGATGTAGGAAAAAAAAACTTTAATACATAGCAGTACAAGCCTGTTTCGTGCATCACACACTCATCAGCTGCCAAGGTGGCTAGCACGAAACAGGCTTGTACTGCTATGTATTAAAGTTTGTTTTTTTTCCCCTACATCTATCTTTTATATATATGTACAGGTTACTGGAGGTTACTGTGCTGGATAGCCAGAATGTGGAGGCTGCTTGGACCACACTTCATGACACAGTGTATAACACAGTCTTAGTGTCTATGCCTCTCCACAAGGAATCACAAAGACTGGTTTAATGAAAACTGCACCGAGATAAACCAGCTGTTAGAAGCGAAACGCTGTGCCTACAAACTTCATATTGAAGACCCCCAGTCAACGGCCAAGACAGATGCACTTAGGAACATTCGCAGCTCTATCCAAAGAAAATTACGCCAAATGCAGGATTCATGGCAGAGCAACAAAGCTGACGAGATACAGGGCTTTGCAGACAGAAATGACATGAAAAACTTCTATAATGGCCTGAAAGAAGTCTACGGTCCTACCATTGCATGGCTCATCCCTGCTCCTTAGCGCAGATGGGACAACACTAATCACAGACAAAGGGGAGGTTCTTGAAAGATGGGCTGAACACTTCAGCAATGTTTTGAATCGCCCTTCTACCATCAAGTATGAAGCCATCGATCGACTACCCCAAATTCCATCTGATGAGATGCTGAGCACCCTTCCAACAATGGAAGAGACGCTTAAGGCAATCGGTCAGCTGTCAAGCGGAAAAGCACCTGGCTCAGACTCCATCCCAGCTGAAATTTATAAAGAAGGAGGGCCTGTGATTGCTAAGAAACATCAGCAGTTGTTTCATCTCATATGGTAAACTGAAACAGGACCTCAGGACTTTAAAGATGCCTCAATTACCCATCTCTATAAGCACAAGGGAAATAGCCAATCATGTGATAACCACCGTGGAATTTCCCTGCTGTCCATTGCAGGCAAGCTGCTTGCAAGAGTTTTATTAAATCGCTTCAGCGCGCACCTCGAGAGAGGACTTCTACCTGAGAGTCAATGTGGATTCCGGAAAGAACGCGGGACCATAGACATGGTGTTTGTTGCCCGCCAGCTTCAAGAAAAATGCCAGGAACAACATATGGACCTGTACTCCACTTTTGTCGATCTGACCAAGGCCTTTGATACTGTCTGCAGAGACGGCCTTTGGAGAATCATGGCAAAATACGGATGTCCAAAAAAGTTCATCACCATCGTATGACAAGTACACGATGGCACGCTAGCCAGAGTCCAAGACAACAGCGTTGCATCTGAGCCGTTCCCTGTCTCTAACGGAGTAAAACAAGGCTGTGTCCTTGCCCCAACCCTATTCAGCGTTATGTTCTCAGCCATGCTGTCAGATGCCTTCAGAGATGGGGATGTTGGCATTGCTGTCAATTACCATTTTGATGTCTCTCTCTTCAACCTTCAGCGGCTTAAAGCAAAAACCTTAGTTAAAACAGCAACCATCAATGATCTTCTGTTTGCCGATGACTGCGCCCTCAACGCTACATCCGAAGCCAACATGCAACAGAGCATCAATACGTTCTCAGAGGCTTGCAACAACTTTGGCCTCACCATCAACATAAAAAAGACTGAAGTACTTCATCAGCCAGCTCCAGGCAAGCTATACAATGTACCCAACATCACCATAAATGGGCATCGATTAAATGCGGCTGACAAATTCACTTACCTGGGCAGTTCTCTCTCCAGATATGTCACTACTGATGAAGAGATAACCGCACGGCTTGCTAAAGCAAGTACTGCTTTTGGCAGACTCCACAAGAATGTGTGGAACAGGAGAGGCATCACCCAGGAGACAAAAAGTAAAGTGTATCGGGCCATAGTTCTCACTACACTGCTTTACGACTGCGAAACATGGACAGTTTACAAACGCCATGCAAAAACACTAAACCACTTTCACACCACATGCCTCAGAAAACCTCTTGGCATAAAGTGGGATGACAAGATCCCTGACACAGAGGTCCTCACTCGCTCAAGACTGCCGAGTATACACACCATCCTCATGCAATCACAGCTTCGTTGGGTGGGCCACGTAGTTCGCATGCCAGACCACCGGCTCCCAAAGAAACTGTTATATGGTGAACTCAAGCAAGGCAAATGCTCCCATGGTGGTCAATACCAGCATTTCAAAGACACCTTGAAGGTTTCGTTAAAGGCCTTCACCATCAACTATGATACATGGGAACAGAAAGCTTTGAACAGAGGAGAGTGGCGTGCAGCTGTCCGAAATGGTGCAAGCACATATGAGGCTGCCAGGAATGCTGCAGCAGAGAGCCACAGGCAGGCCAGGAAAGACCGTGCCAGCAACCCTCCAGCTACTCTCACTATCCCATGCCCACACTGCCAAAGAACATTCAGGGCGCAGATTGGACTAACCAGCCATCTTCGCACCCACACAATTCGGCCCCTACAGGATGACTAGATGGTCCTCATCGCTGCAACGGATGAACAACACAGGTTAATGTCTCAAAATATGTGTGTGCCTTCACTTAAAGGTTAATAGACAAAAAGAGGCAGCTGTACACACTTCAAGTATCCGGTTCAAATTAAAAAAATAATGTATGAATAAATAACTGAGTAAATATGCAGTCGGTGTCCATCACCAAGCTGTGAGAGCAGGCTGTTACTCAGCTAGTTGTGAAGAATATAAGATGGCAGTGGTGCAGTTTTTGTTGGTTTTTTTTAAGGGGCCCACAATTTGCTTGTAAGGCCACTTGTTGGAGTCGATTATATCAATAATTCCAGTGAGATATGGTCTGGCTTCCCTCTCACTTAAGGCAAATTCAAAAAGGTGAGTCCATTCAATCACAGCTTTAAAAACTGATTACCAATATACAGTATGATCTGATAAAGCCATAGATAGGCCTTTAGGCTAATGGTTTTTATAGTGGCTAAAATGATGTCAAATGTAACGAAGAGGCTAGGTCCAAGTGGCGACTTCTGATCAGCTCATTATTAATAACATGAACAGCTGTGTGGTTAAATGTACGCGCTCATTAGGTTTCTAGAGCGGCTTTAAAGGTGTCTCTGTGAATCAGAACTGAAGACCTGAACCAGCCATTTTGACTAGGATGATCATGACTAAACATGGCAAAGGGGAAAGTAAATGTATGAATGAACACAAAAACGAAGCATACTTTCTTTTTTTTTTGCATCTGAGAAATATATAGTATGAGGGGTGGGTTGTCCTTCAGTATAAATGTGACTGGTGCTTAGGAGCATGAGTGCCTTAAACTCTAGGGTTGTGATGGGCCAAAACACAGAAGGCTGCACAGATGTGGGTTTCACAGAGGGGGATCACGGTTTTGCGTCAGAGTCAGACCAATGGTAGCGAACACCCACTGTTCACAGGAGCACTGAGGGAAAATGGTGTCTGAAGTCTCTACAAATCAAACAGATAAAAACAGGATAGCTCTCTGGTACCAAACAAATAAGAGAACAGTGGATAGGAGTGAGGATGAAAGCCAAATGAAATGAGGCTTTCCCCCAGCCGTGTCTTGTTTCTTGCCTTCTTCCTTTGATCTTTGTCTATTAGCTTTTGTGTTCTCCCCTGACCCGTTAGCCGATAACATCTAATGCCTAAAAAAGGGACAAAGAACCAAGGAGTTGACTCACCAACCTTCAAAATATTCAGTGCATGCCCAATGACTGCTGGGGTAGGCTCCGGCATCCTCGCGACCCTGAGAGCAGGATAAGCGGTAAAGATAATGGATGGATGGATAGATGCCACGTGATGACTTGGCTAACAGGCGCAAATGGGAAGCCCTAACTCAATACAATAATGAATAACTGGCACAAATAAACAGAATTAGTAGTCTAATAAAATCTTAATCTCTGGGAAAATAAGATTTGGGGTTAGGGCTAAGGCAAGGGCAGTCCAGTCATGCCAACAAAATGTTCTTATGGGATGTTTTTCCATGTCCCCAAATTCACTGATTGCCAACGTATTGATGAATAAGGACTAGACTGAGGGCATCCGCTGAGGTCTATTTTTAACCCCGATTTACTCTGAAGCGGATTATGCCCTTGTGAAGGATGACAGAAAGGAGACAAGACCACTTCTCCTTTTGACCGCAGTCATGGGGTCGTTTATTTTCTCCACCAATTTAAAGTACACAGTGCACTATTATAAACTCGGGCTGCTCGACATGCTAGCTCACGTCCATAGCTCACGTCCATTCGCGTCTTAAGCTATGACGTAGGCACGTCCCTGTTGCGTAGGCGCGCGCGCGCGAATTTGCTTCCGGCTCCATCGACTTGTTGACAATATGCCTCACTGCTGTGTCCCCCTTTGTTTAAATCGATCAGAGAGTAAAACTGAGACCAAACTGTCTTTCTATCGCTTTCCTCCGAAAGACAAAGATAAGAAGAGGTGGCTGCAGTTAATACGGTAAGTTGCTATTGAAGAAATGCATTGAAAATCGAAGTTTGGCGCCGACTTTTGTGCTAAGTGCAGACTAGCTACCCTGCACTGCAGACTAGCTACTACCGGTAGCTACCCTCTTGTTACCGAAATCCACGTTACATACTAGACAGGTATTTAGATTTTTAGCTAATTCAACAAGCGAGGATCAATATATGTGCTTTTCCATATGTTTTTCTGCTCAATAAGGCTTTAATCAGAGTGTAGTGGAGGGTAAACAAGCATCGGTTAGCCACTTATGTTGTTACTACTACAACCCTGTCTGTGAAGACATACAGTTACTGTAAGCAAGCATTATGTCAGCTACACACTCGGAAAACTGCATTATTCTATGCATTGTTAGCCCATGATTATCTAAAACGAGATGATGCATCTCAAGGGGATTATCATTAGAGACTTGGAGTAAATGCATGAATAAGCAGGGGTACATAACGTTAGATAGTCCAGGTGAATGTGCTGTTTCTGCCTGTTTTGTTACAGTAGTTTCACTTCTGACTTTTCCCATATAAATCAAACAATGAAACTTCATATCTACAAAAAATAATGTTTCTGTAGGGAGACTGACATCTAATTCTAAAGCCTTACTATGTAACCTTTCCTTTATGAAAAGGCTATGAAAAGGCTATAATATTTGCCCCCCCCCCAAAAAAATCTGTATTTTATAGTATGTGAATACAATATAACTTGCCCAATCTGTATGGTAGACTGTTTGTATAATATCATTATACAATCTTTACAGTAGAGTATGTTAACACAATAGAAATTGTGTTTTAAATAATTGATGGTTAAAGTGGCATTCTTTAACTTTTTTTGATAAAAAATAAAGTTGATTTTGGTCACAATTTACCACTATCTTTCACTGAAGGAGGTAACAGGACTGATTTAGCCTATTTCCCATTCACAAATCCTTCACCATCTGTTACAATGCCCATGTTTGTGACTGTGTCTAACCAGACACAGACACAAAAATGGGCGTTGTAGCAGATGTTGAAGATTTCATGAATGGGAAATAGGCTGAATTAGTACAGTGTTACCTCCTTCAGTGAAAGATAGTGGTAAATCTTGACCAAAATCAACTTTATTTTTTATCGAAAAAAGTTAAAGAATGCCACTTTAATTGTTCAAATCCAGGGCAGACGATAAGTGACAATGCAGCTTCAAGTTTTCATTGCCAATCATTTCTAAATCTCTCATTCTTTTTTTTTTTACAGGCGTGATGGCTTTACACCAAGCCCCTGCTCAAGGGTGTGCAGTTGGCATTTTCCAAATGGCAAAGCTGCTGGCCCATCACGTTTTGCTTGGAACGAGGGGAAGACTTTCCCAGGCCACCTCAGCCTTCCACACAAGAAGAGAAAAACAGTACCACTCCCTCCCAGTGGTGAAGAAGGGACAAATGAACTTGAATTACAAAATTCTGACATTGCAACCGCAGAGCCCCCTAGTACTTCAGACAACCCAACCGCAGAGACCCCTAGTACTTCAGACAACCCAACCGCAGACACCCCTAGTACTTCAGACAACCCAACCGCAGACACCCCTAGTACTTCAGACAACCCAACCGCAGACACCCCTAATACTTCAGACAACCCAACCGCAGACACCCCTGGTACTTCAGACAACCCAACCGCAGACACCCCTAGTACTTCAGACAACCCAACCGCAGACACCCCTAGTACTTCAGACAACCCAACCGCAGACACCCCTCGTACTTCAGACAACCCTTTTAACAGTGTTGCGCTGCTAGAGATAGAGGTTGACATGTTGAGAAGAGAGAATGAAAAATTGAAAAGAGAATTGGAGAAACAAAAACAGACCTTTTCCTTCAGCCAAATATCTTCCAATCGTGTCAAAGTAAAATATTTCACTGGCTTACCAGATGTTGCTACCGTCCTGGTTTTGGAAGCACTCTTATCTAAGTTTGAGCTACAATATCATTCGAATTGGACAGTCCAGTCTATGCCACTAGTCGATCAGTTGCTACTGACTTTGATGAAGCTCAAACTTAATTCTGGTCATGAAGACCTTGCAACCAGGTTTAATTGCAGTACAGCCACAGTTACCAACATTTTTATCACCATTGTCAGTGCCCTGTATGACATTTTATATGTTGGTATGCTTGAGAACAACATCCCCTCCATAGAGAAGAACCAGGCATCGTTGCCAGAGTGTTTCCGTCCGTTTCCTAACTGTAGGATTGTGCTCGATTGCACAGAGTTAGCAGTCTCCAGGACAGAGAGGCTTGACAAACAGAATCATTTATGGAGCCAGTACAAAAAACGGACCACACACAAAGCCTTAATAGGCGTGGCTCCTAATGGAGTGATAACATTTGTCAGTGACTATTATGGTGGAAGTGCCTCAGACAAGGCTATTACATTAGATTCTGGAGTTCTCAATCATCTACGCCCAGGAGACATGGTGATGGCAGATAAAGGCTTCACAATCCAGGACATCTTGCCAGAAGGGGTTTCACTCAACATCCCGTCTTTCCTTGTTAATGGACAGTTCACACAAGAAGAAGTTAAGAAAAACAAACTCATATCCAGTGCTAGGATCCATGTGGAGCGCTCCATTCAGAGGTTGAAATTGTTCAACATTTTGGACAATATCCCATATCAGTTCACTAAAAACATAAACAAAATACTGAAAGTGTGCGTGTGTCTTACCAACCTACAAACACCAATTCTTCGGGAAATAGCATGAAATGACTTGAATAAATGTAAGCAGAATCAGATTCATGTATTTATACTTTTAATAAAGTAATACTGAATTAAGAACACTGCTTGATTTTTTTAATCAAAACACATTTGTAACAAAATGCATAGTGCAAAAACTAATGTCACTGTAAAAAGTATAAAGTGCAAAACATCAACATTGGTAACAAAATGCATAGTGCAAAAACTACTGTAAACGTAAAGAAGAGGATCACCATATGATGAATACAACATTTAAATATGCAAATTTGCATATTTAAATGATAATGATGTACCGTGCATGTTCACATCATGTATACTTTACATTACTTAACCACTTATCCAACCCATATGGTTGGACAGAGTCCTTCAGGGCTCTAACTAAGTGTCTTGTGTTTTATATTATTATGTTATGCTCTCCTCGAACCATCACCTTAACGTGGTGGAGAGGTTTGAGTGACCCCATGAATCCCGAGAGCTATGTTGTCTGTAGCCTTGCGCTACTGTAGGGTCACACATGGCAAACTGGTCTAGGAGGGAACAGACTAAGAATGGTTCAAGAGCTGTGAGGAGTTGTGCCCCACAGTCCTTAAATACGCACAAAGGTTTAAATTTGATTAATTAAATTTAATTAAAACCCTTGGCAAACTCGTCTGAGGATGACTAAATGAATGCTGGGGTTCATGTGGTTAAGACCGTTCTTCTAATATTACATGTTTCCAAACATTTTGGACAAAATAGAACATTTTACATCAAGGTGCCCAGAGATTTCCTGGTGCCCAGCTGACCTGTATCCAACGTGGCCTATAACGTTAATAAGAAACAGATCGTAGCACACATGGTAGCCCTAAAATGGCTGTGATCTTACATGTAAGTCTATATTTCATTAATTCCTAATATGTATTTTAAATTCATTAAACCTTTACAGCGTTACAGTATGTACGATCATAGCCATTCTGGAGCTAGACACATGAAAAGCTAGCCTTGGATCCAAGAACGTCAGAGTTATTTTAACAAGTCAAACGTCGGAAAACAATTATCTACCGACAAAATAAAGCACTGGCAGTCTTTATCCAAGGCTTATGAATCGCCAGTAAACGTGGGATATAACATCAGAAGCCAGAATACCCAACATTACCAAGCTAACGCTAGCTAACCCTGTTAGCTCACTCACCTCAACCTGATGAACTTTCTGTTTCATGGAAGCCTGTACCTTGCCTTTTATAATGCCCCCTGAAACATTTACGTTCACAACTCTATCTGAATTGAAAGCAGTGAGACCCTTTTTCACCCTGAGAGGTTCGTCTTTAAAAAAAGACGTTAATGTAAATATATTTATGGGTTCAGACATATTGTTTTGAGTGGAAAATAATGCAGTGAGATTCCCCAAGGCACCGGAAGTATAACTCCGCCCACACGTGACGTCGCGTCGTGCGTCGTGACGTCGTGCTTAAGAGCCGAATAGCTCACACACGCCAATATTCCTCAACCTCGCGTCTACCCACAATTCCCTTCTGCTAACCCCTGAACCCACCGTCTTAAAGGGACAGTCACACGGTGAATGTCTGCTTAAAGTAGTCACTACACCCTAACCTTAAAGACACTAAATCTATTCCAAAACGTAACCATCTCTAACGTAATACCGAGACATAACCTTAGAGCAAAATGTACTTAACCATTTCTGTCATGTACCGGTTTGGCATGTAAGGGCACCCGTATGTATGTGACGTCACCTGTTGACGTGGGGAGAAGCGCGAGGAATATTGTTCGGGCAGTCTTGCAATACGGTGGAATAAAGCAAGCCACGTTAGGCATTGTGTAATAACGGTGTGCCTAATCATTTATAATCAACGACACCTAAATAAGCATATAGGTGGGAATAACGGATCAGAACAATGGCGACGAGTGATGTACCGAGCCTAAGCTAAGTGATGAGCTAAAGTTCGTAACGTTTAGTTAGATCTGAAGTGTAGCTAACAGTTGTAGCTAGCTAGCGCGGCAGCATGGAAAAGACAGCATGCGTACCGGCGTTTGATTGCTACTCCGACCTGGCGACTTTGGGGCCGCGGTGGACAAGATGGCTAATGTCATTTGAACTGTTTGCTGATGGGAAAGGTCTGATCATCGATGATAACACCGAGGATGCAGTGAAGCAGCGCCGGAGAGCACTTCTTTTGCATCACGCAGGTCCAGACACACAGGACATCTTTTCAACTTTGGACGGCACCGGAGAGGTGACTGATTATGATGCCGCTATTGCAGCTTTGAACAGATATTTCGTGCCTCAAGTAAATGCTACATTCGCCCGCCAGACATTTCAGAAAATCTCTCAGAATCAAGGGGAGACAGTACAACAATTCGCTACACGCTTGAGACGTGCGGCAAAAGATTGCGGTTTTGGTGGAGACACAGACGATCAGATTAGAGACGCAATTGTAAGCAAATGCACGTCAAGTTATGTTCGCCGTAGACTCCTCGAGGAGCGTGGTTTGGTGCTTGCTCGCGCTCTCGAGCTGGCGGCACAGTGTGAACAAATTGAAGAACAAATGGCGGAGATGTCTGTGAGGGAGGGGAAAGCAGAGGCGACTGTGAGTCGTGTCTCACAGAAAGGAGGGAAATATCAGAAGAGAGGACAAGGGACACCGGGCGCGGATAGAGGAAAAACGGACAAAATGGACAAAACGTGTTTTAGATGTGGACATTCAGACCACTTTGGGAAAGACCCCAATTGTCCCGCGCGCGGCCAAACGTGTCGCAAATGCAATGGTAGAGACCATTTCGCAAAGCAATGCAAAACAAAAGGTGCAACAGGAAAGGAAAAAGTGCATAAAATAGAGATAGAAGAACATGATTATGCCTTTGTATTGAGTGATACAAACAAGTCAGATAGGCTCAACATTAATGTGGGAGGAGTTAGCTTGAAGATGCTTGTCGACTCCGGGGCTACTTGCAATGTGATAGACGAAAAGACCTGGGAGGGTTTAAAGTCAGAGAAAATTAGGTGCCACTCATATGTCCCAAAGCCGGAAAGGAAACTATTTTCCTATTCATCTAACCAACCTCTACCCATTAAAGGGGCGTTCACATGCAAAGTAAAAATAGGAGAACGCTGTGAACAAGCAGAATTCATAGTAATCAGAGGTGATGGAGAACCACTACTAGGAAAAGAGTTGGCCATGAAACTAGGTGTACTGAAAATAGGTGCCAACATATCAGCCGTCAGAGACATGAACCAATCACTTCAGTAGCAGTACCCGACTGTATTTCAGGGGGTAGGGAAGCTGAAAACAAAACAGATAAAGCTACACATAGACCCAGAGGTGACACCAGTAGCACAGCCACTCAGGCGTATACCCTTCAACCTACGGGCGCCTGTGGAGGCCAAGATAAAAGACACTCCGTTTGAATTCGGTCCAGAGCAGAAACAAGCGTTTGAGGCGCTGAAAGAGGGCTTAGCCAAAGCAGGGACACTAGCCTACTTTAACAAAGATGCACCGACCAAAATCATTGCAGATGCTAGTCCAGTGGGATTAGGAGCAGTGTTAGTACAGACCCAGAATGGAGAAGATGTTCCCATTTGTTATGTCAGTCGTGGTCTAACCGACTGTGAACGCAGGTATTCTCAGACAGAGAAAGAGGCCTTAGGTCTGGTATGGGCGTGTGAAAGGTTACACCCATACATCTATGGTAGATGATTTGACTTGGTTACAGACCACAAACCTCTTGAATCTATCTACAGCCCACGCTCGAAACCATGCGCTCGTATAGAGCGATGGGTCCTAAGGTTACATCCTTATGATTTTAAAGTAGTACATATCTCGGGCAAAAAGAACATAGCAGACCCACTATCACGTCTGCTGGGGAACAGCGCACTGAAACAGAAACATGCACACGGATCCGACGAGTATGTGAGATTTGTTGCAGTGAGTGCCACACCCAGAGCATTGACAACCCGCGAGGTGGAGGAGGCATCAGCCCACGACGAGGAGCTGATCGAGGTGCGTAAAGCTATTGAGAGTGGACACTTTGAGAAGTGCGCAGCATATGCCGCGGTGGCTAGTGAGTTATGTGTAATAGGACAGTTGGTTCTACGTGGAACGCGTATTGTGCTGCCACAAGTACTGCGGGCACACGCTCTCTCACTAGCACACGAAGGACACTTAGGAATTGTCGGAACTAAACAGCACCTCAGGAGCAAAGTCTGGTGGCCAACAATGGACAGAGCAGCCGAGAGACATTGTAGGTAATGCCACGGATGCCAAGTTGTTGCTCGGCCAGACGCACCAGAACCGTTAAGACCAACAGAGTTACCAGAGGGGCCCTGGCAAGATATTGCCATTGACTTACTCGGACCCCTGCCGACAGGTGACTCGATTCTAGTTGTAGTTGATTACTACAGCCGTTACTATGAGTATAACGTGTTAAAGTCCACAACCACGTCAACAGTGATAGACAGTCTAGAGACAATCTTCAGTCGACATGGACTTCCCATCACACTGAGGTCGGACCAGAGTCCTCAGTTCAAATCAGAGGAGTTCAGTGAGTACTGTGACACCAACGGAATCAAGCATGAGAAAACAACGCCACGATGGGCGCAGGCGAACGGCGAGGTAGAACGTCAAAACGCCTTGCTGATGAAGAGGATTCGCATCGCTGTTTCAGATGGACTCAATTGGAAGCGAGAACTTAGAAAGTATGTGACAGTATACCGGAGCATCGATCACGCGACCACAGGGAAGAGTCCTGCAGAGTTGCTCTTCAAAAGAAAGATGAGGGGGAAGCTGCCAAGCATCACAGCAGCACACGCTGATCTGGAGGTAAGAGACAGAGATGCAGAACAGAAAGGACAATCAAAGATCTATGCAGACGAACGGCGTCACGCCAGGTACTCGGATGTCAATGTCGGTGACACGGTCCTGGTGAGACAAGAAAAGACTGATAAACTGACAACACTATTCAACACAACGCCACACAAGGTGGTGAGCAAATCAGGGAACCAAGTTGTCGTCGAATCTCCAACCGGAGCCAGATACACACGGAACACAACATTCGTGAAGCGATACACCAGTACTCAGGAGACACCTGCCGGAGCAGAAGCATCACAGGATGCCGAGGACTGCACATCAAACAGAGAGACACTGGGTGCTCAAAACGCAGAGCGGAGCAACACCAGCAATGACACCCCGGGGGCAGACAGGCCTCCAAGAGAGAGACGCTTGCCATCGAGGCTGGCAGATTATGATTTGACATAGACTGGAGAAATGTAAAAAAAAAACTGTTGGGTCAAGTTCAGTGACGATTGTTGTTTGATGATGCAAATGTGAAATTAACATGTTAAAAGGTCTTATATGTTTACAGACTGTTCATAAGTGAATATGTGTTAATGGAGAATTAATACATGGTTCTAATTAAGGTGAAAGCATACATAATATGTGGTATGTGTTTTGGTTAGAAAAGTTTTGATACTGTCATTATATGGGTTCATATTTTTTAATTGAAAATAACCTGAAGTTTATTTCCCAGAAAAGGAGGGATGTCATGTACCGGTTTGGCATGTAAGGGCACCCGTATGTATGTGACGTCACCTGTTGACGTGGGGAGAAGCGCGAGGAATATTGTTCGGGCAGTCTTGCAATACGGTGGAATAAAGCAAGCCACGTTAGGCATTGTGTAATAACGGTGTGCCTAATCATTTATAATCAACGACACCTAAATAAGCATATAGGTGGGAATAACGGATCAGAACAATTTCTAATCTAAAGGTGTGTTTTAACCAAATGCGAGACAAAAATGTGCGAGCGGCGCGCTTGAGTTAAATAAATCACCTTAGGCCGCTCTGGTGGCCGAGCGGAATAAACCGCGGTTCTTGCAACCCGCTCGTCACGTGCCTGGGAGGTTCGTATCCCAGACTCGCCGTAACCGGTCACGGCCAGAGCGTCCACGGGGTAAGGCATTCATTAGGCCACCCTTACCCGAGGGATAGTGCGTGTAGATCGGTGTAGTGTTCGGGGACTCGTCGTTCTCCAGCGACCCCTCTGGCCCACCCGGGCGCCTGCAGCAAAGCAACTGAAAGCATTCTCCCTACACCTCCTTCGCGGCTTGAAGGTGATGCAATCCATGCGAGGCTTCAGCGTGTAAAATAGCGAGAGCAGCCGACACGAGTTTGAAGGAAGCTGGTGTTACGCCTATCTCCTTCCTGTGGAAACGTGAGCCAGGGGAGTTATTCGACAAGAGTTCCGGCCATATGCCATTGGGTTAATCGGGTGGGATAAGGGGAAAAACTAGAAATAAATTTATAAAAAAAGAAATAAAAAAATCACCTTAAAGCAGGAATAGAAGCTGTGCTCCCTTTAGAGAAATCACTTAAATCAAAATGGAGGATAAACCGATCACGTCTCCGGTTGATACTATGCACCCAAACGGACCAACGATGCCGGGTACGGTGGGACTTCCAAGCTCAGCCGTGGCACGGACTCTGTCGCTGATCCGTGACCACGACATAAGATCGCAAGATAACTTGTGAATTTATGACTTACTTATTAGTAGTGATGTTTTTTGTGAATTAATACACAACATAATAATACTATGATCCTATAACGTATTTGCTAAATACGACGCTAAAACGTCTCACTTTGGTAATAATGTAAACTACTAAGACACGTTAGTCCCTAGCTAACGGGTCTGACCGTTTAGCCGAGCGGTTAGTGATGTCGCCTTGTGGTGCAGTACACCACGTATCGAATCCCGCACCGGGCAAAAAAATAACCGGTTACAATAACATTAAGAGCCAAGCACGGTGAGACCTGTATGTTGTATTGCTGAGCTGAGCCAAATGATGTGGCTAACTAAAAAGAGCCAGAATTCCCATCAACTTAGCCGTTACTAGCAGCGTTGGTGTAATCAAAAATGCTTGCTTGTGACGTGGCACGACCCCCCCTTTTTTCTCACCAATTGTCAATTGCACCCATTCAATTACCCCACTCGTCCGAGCCGCCCGGGTCCCGGTCGCTGCTCCACCCCATCTGCCGAGCCGGGGAGGACTGCAGACTACCACACGCCTCCTACGACACATGTGGAGTCGCCAGCCACTTCTTTTCACCTGACAGTGAGGACTTTCGCAAGGAGGACGTAGCGCGTGAGAGGATCACGCTATTCCCCCCAGTTCCTCCCCCTCCTGAAAAGGCGCCCCGACTGACCAGAGGAGGCGATAGTGCAGCGACCAGGACACATACACATACCCACATCCGGCTTCCCAACCACAGACACGACCAGCTGTATCTATAGGGATGCCCAACCAAGCCGGGGGTAATACGGGGATTAGACCCGACGGTCCCCATGTTGGTAGGCAATGGAACAGACCGCTACGCTACCCGGACGCCCCACGTGGCACGAAATTCTCTTGTTCAATTTTCAGGCAAGCGATCAAACGCGCGCAGGGAAAGAGAAGCGACATTTCGCTTCGCGTTTGGTTAAAACGCACAATAAAATTACTAAAGCGGATGAGCATGTCCTGAGCAACATCCTCATACGTGGAAATGCATTGTATGTGTGTGACAGAACATGATATGATATTGTAGCGAATTCGGGGGGCAGTCTGGGAGACTGTCACCACAGCCGGGACGCGAACCCGTATCTTCCGCTCCGCAAGCGACAATGTTAACCAGTCGACTAAAGGGTCCAACCCGTTAGTCAAGGACCAACGTGTGCTTATTCATGCACGTTACAATATGTTGACGTGCAGTTTCCATTAGCCAGACGAATATCTGTATTCTCAACACAAAGTTTTTTAGTCACTTCCGGCCAAGCATCATGCTAACATGAATCGTGTGCATGTGACCCGAATTCTGGTAATCTGGAATCGAGAATATGTTGCATACATTTTATCTGTGTGACTGGGGTGGAAAGGGTTAGCTGCATTCACACTCGAGACATAACCAGTCTTCTACCTTTGGCCACTGAGAAAGGGCCAGCAGGAGAGATGGGGGTTAGACACCTCAACAGTGTCATTTGGCAGACGGGTTGTGTTTTATTTAGTTTTTGCTGTCCAGATTTTCCCTGATGGGATTCTGTCTGTCCAGCTGCAGGCTTAAGTTGCTTACTCTTAGACTTGATGCTGCACTAGCATGGGAAACTGGGACATATGAAGTCAACAGAGTGTAACGGCTGATGAACAAAAGATATATTAAAGGTCTTCTGTGGAAAGTTGAATGGTCTCCTTTGATGATTTTCTTTTCCTTTTTTTCCATAAATGGGTATCTAATGGAAATATTCGGAAGCACAACAGGACACTGCTATATAGTCACTTAGAAAGTGGCTCAGTGGTTAGCACTGCTGCCTCACAGCAAGAAGGTCCTGGGTTCGAACCCCAGGCTGTTCCAAGTCCTTTCTGTGTGGAGTTTGCATGTTCTCCCTGTGTCTGTGTGGGTTTCCCCCGGCTTCTTCCCACCATCAAAAAATGCATGTTAGGGTTAATACTCCTGTCTGTGCCCTTGAGCAAGGCAATGGAAAGAAGAACTGGAATTGGTCCCCGGGCCCTGCAGCTGCCCGTGCTCCTATACAATAGGATGGTTTAAATGTAGAAGACAAATTCAGTGTAACCTACAATGGCAAAATAAAGTGGCTTTCTTCTTTTCTTCTCTTTCTTCTAGAAAGACAACGTGTGGTGACCTGCTAGAATACCTCAGCCCCCATGTTAAAGAGGGGAGCCATGGTGGTATAACTCCCTTTACTTGCTCTTTTTCTACCTAGTTTAATCAACAACTCACTGAAAAAAATGATGAAATAATGTTGATGTCGCCTTCCCTGGCAGCAATACTCATGTTAAAGCGATACCAAGTGAAGTGCAGCGCTACAGTGAGCACATACATCTCGTTACACCATGTGATCCATTGACGGACTGTCAAAAAGTCGACAGGTCCGAGGGAAATCTCAGCTGTGTTGAACAGCCGGCCTGTCTTGAAACCCGTGTGGTATATGTTAGCATGTTAACAAGCTCCTTTACTTTCAAACGCCAAGGCTGAACATTTTTGCCTTCACCCTTACATTCTGCCAATTATTTGTCAGACAATAATGTTAGTACATCTGATTTTCAACACTGACAGGAATTTCGATGATGTTTTAGGACTCATTATTTGAACTATGTGGTAATTATCTTAATATCAAAGTATGATTTTCTTCATTCTGTGACAAACTGACAAGGCTGCTAATAATAATAATAATAATATGAATGGTAACAAAAGTTGAACTCAATGCATCCAACCGAATGGAAGCCATCAACACCCTGGCTACACCAGTCGTAACTTGCAGCTTCAACATAGTCGACTGGAAACTAGAAGAGATCAGGAAACTAGACAGAAAAACAAGAAAAATACTCACCTTAGAGAGGTTGCACCACCCAAAATCAGATGTGGATAGATTATACTTCCCCAGAAACGAGGGTGGTAGGGGTCTAATTCAACTGGAAACTGCCTACAAAACAACAACAATAGGCCTAGATACCTACCTTAACACCAGAAATGACCCCCTTCTCATGAATGCTAGAGCGCATGAAAAACAAAACAAAAAGTACTCTGTTGCTAACCAAGCCGCAATGTTCAGAAGAGAGCTCAACCTCCCTGAAACACCGCAACCTGAAAATGAAGCTCCAACCATCTACACCCGAAAAGTCAAACAAAAAGCAAAGTGTCACGCCCAAGAACAATTGAAACAAAAATGGGAAGGGAAACAAATGCATGGGCAATACCCAAAAAAAGAGTAGGTGAGAAAGATGTAGACCAACATATGACCAACCAATGGCTCAAACAACTGGGCTGAAATCCGAAACAGAGGGCTTTATCATCGCTGCCCAAGACCAGGCCATCAAGACCAATTACTACCGGAGCAAAATCCTCAAAGATGGCACAGACCCAGTGTGCAGGATATGTGGTCAATCCCAGGACACCATTGATCATATCGCGACAGGGTGCCCTGAGCTGGCCAAAACTGAATACCTACAAAGACACAACAAGGCCGTCACATACCTGCACTGGAACATCTGCAAATAATTCAACATCAACACAAAAGACACATGGTACGAGCATGAGCCCCAAACAGTAACAGAAAAAGACGACATCACAATCTTATGGGACATGCCAATACAGACAGATCGTGAGATAAAGGCCAACAGACCAGACATCGTCATCAAGAACAAAAAAGAAAAAAGCTGTCTACTCGTCGACATGTCCATCCCGACTGAAAGGAGCACCTCAGTAAAAGTAACTGAAAAACTGTCGAAATATAAAGTACCTTAAATAGAGATTGAATTAATGTGGGGAATGAAAACCACAAAAATACCAGTAGTGATAGCTGCCCTGGGACTTGTAAAAAAAAGGGATGGAGAAATACACCTAGCGGATCCCGGGTAACATCAGAATACAAGAACTACAGAAGAGGGCACTACTTGGAACATCTCATATCCTAAGAAAGGCACTATCCATCAATTAGACTTCTGCCTCATTCTAACCCGAGGCCCAAGGAATGGGCCCGCTTATTGTGTTGTATTTGTGCTGCTAACTCTCAAACAAGCCCCGCAGCTGAGGCGAGGATGAACAGGACGTCACTCAATGGTCGAACATTTCTTTATTTTTAACCAACAGGTTACGAACCTTGAAAAAGAAAACACACAAAATACAAACATACATCATTCAAGTACCCTCAACTCAAAGCTAACACACAATACAACTCACTCACTCCCGCAATCACTCACCAGTCCGTCCTCGTCCCGTCATACTAAAGAGTCCCCACTCCGAAGCTGCACCAACCTTCCCGACGTCACCCCCAGAACGCAAACCAGCCAATCACAGCAGCTCCCCGACTGAGACCCCGGATGCACGCATCTCTCGCCAATAGAACCTCGCAATAAAAGTCCTCATCAAGCACACAGAAATCACATACAATCGGAACTGGAATAAATCTCATTATTATTATCAATACTCAGATTCACCTATGTAACTAACAATTCAAACAATGCCACAATTCAACCACATGTAAACGAAATAACTTTCACAAGTTTGTACCCAAACCAAACAAAAATCTCTGACTAAACACAACTCAAATCCAACCACCCCACAGAAAGCAACACACCTCCCACTTGGTCTACTGGACTCTAGACCTAAGGAGACCACACTAATAATCACCGCTTTCTCTTTGGTGGTGTTTCTTCGGTCAACTCTTTAATTTCTTCTTTAAGTCTTTAACGACCCCGGAGCCAGGTCCCCCCGAAGAGGCACGGCCAGCATCACAGGGTCGCTCGCTGCCAGCAGGGTGCTTATCCATGCTCCATACGGAACCAGTGGCACTCCTGTCTCTCCTGTGGTCTGGACCCTTCCATAGCACAACAGTAGTCCTGACATCTCTTCTCTGACGACTACAAGCCTGTTCAATGTAGACTCAGGGAAAGCTACCCCCTCTTGGGCTGCCAAGCATAGGTCCCAAAAGGCAGCTCTGACCTCCCCCACATCGATAACTGGCTTGCCCACCTTCCCTCTCGAGTGCTTAGCCTCCCACTCTGCTCTCTCCAAGGCTCTCCCGCGAATCATCCGTCTCTTAACAGCTCGGCGAACCCAACCGATCACCCCACAGAGCTAGGCCAAGCTACTGAACTTTTCAGGCTCAACCAGATCAACGATAGCCGCGCCCCAGAGCCTCTCCTTGTTTTCAATCTCAGCGGAGGTCGACTCTTCCTCCTTCACCGTGTGCACAGGAGCCTCGTCAGTCCCATCCAGACGCCCCTGGACAGGATTTGCCGTCTTCTTCTTCTGCTTTCTTTTGGAGAAGTTGATTGAAACCATCAGGAAGAGTCTGTCGCTGTCCACGTAGTATCCAACACCAAGAGCCTTGTTGTCTTCCTGCCCTAGCTGGTTGGGCAACACCAGGGTTCCGGACTCTGGACTTGGGCTTTTAACAGCTTGCCCAACCTGACTACCCTCGCACCTCCCACTTTGACCGGACCGAACCCACGGTTTGAGCGAGAAGCCTCCGGCCCAGAGTATCTCCTCCACTCCTCTGGTGATCTTGTCCAGCTTCCCTGGGTCATTGTGGGACGTGAAGATGTCGTCCACATAGCTTTCCTCTTCAAGCACTCTTCTCTCGTCGCTCATGTGAGAGAACCTGGGCAGTCTCGCGGTTTCCCTCATGGCCAACTGCGCTATGCATCCCGCTGGCCTGTCTCCAATATTGACCCGAGTGATAGCGAAGTCTCTGATCTCTTCCTCGAGTGAGTCCCTCCAGAGGAACTGATGAAGGTGAACCTCTTTCGTTCAGCCACACAGAATTGTACATCTTCTTGATGTCTCCTATGGCCGCATGCTCTCCTGCTCTGAACCTGAGCAGAACCGCCCGGATTGGGTTTAGCACATCCGGACCCTTCAGCAGGATGTTGTTCATGCTCGTCCCTTTGAACTCTTGGCTACTGTTCCAGACGAGCCGCACTGGCGTGGTGACAGAGTGAGGGTTCGGTGCGATTAGGTGACTTACGTACCAAACTGGCCCTCTTCAACTGTTGATTGTGTCCTTCTTTAACTCGATGGCTGCTCCTCTTTCCACCATCTCGTGTACTTGGGCTGCGTAAGCAGCTCTCCACAATGGGTCCTTCATGAGGCGCTTTTCGGTTCTCAAGAATGTCGCTTCCACCACTTTCCTGTCATTTGGAAGTGAAGCCGGGTCTTCAGTCCAGGGGTATCCCGCGTTCCAGTGCGGCGAGTCACTGTGGTCGTCAGTAGCCACATAGGTCAGGCCTTCCTTGATCTTTTCTAGTTCCTTCCCTCCTGGCTGGCATTTCCCGCACCGGCATCCTCCACACTTCGGCTCACAGGCAGCTCCGATGCTGTCCCATTTCCACCACTCAAGAACTTCCTTGCTGGTTGTGGCCATGTTCCTGATCTCCTCACCACTCTCTTGCTCCAGGCCCAGCGTTTCCTCTCTGGAGCTATTTGGCTCTCTGGAAATCTCTTCGACCTTGATCACTTTTGCTCTCATTGAGCGTGCAAAATGTGTCTTTGAGTTGTGAATGGATACCTTCACCTCTTCGAACAGATCAGGGTGCGCTCCCCCCACAGTCTTGCCCAGTGGGCCGTCCCACAACACCAGGTCTCCCACTGTCTTCATCCGCTGCGGAGCAAGCCTACCCTCTCGGTGGCTGATTAAGAGTTCAATTTTCTTTGGCCTGACCAGTTCCTCTGTCTTGACCTCCGGGAAGAACTTCTTGAGCTGCCGCGGGCTAACGACATGGTCTGCTTGTGCGATCTCGTCCAGTCCATAACAGACGATCTGGTGGGGACTCCACTCATTCTCTGAAGTCCACATTCTGACTTTGAGCAAGTACCTTTTTGTCTGGACTCTTACTTTCATTCCACCAACTCCATGCACGACCAGCATTACCTTCTCTCCTTTCAGTCGGAGTCTGTTGGCGGCTTGGTGGGTAATGTAATTAGTGTCAGACGCAAGGTCCATCAGGGTCCCAATAGTTTGTCCTCCATTGGTTGTGACCTCCATGATCATCATAAGCACTGGATGCTCTGTCAAACCCCTTTCTTCAAGGAGACCATCACTGTTTGTGCTCGCTCTCATTGATGCTGTTGTCTTGTTGGTAAATGCCCTTATTACCCTTTCCGCTACTTCAGGGGAGACATCAGCTAGGTCCTTCTCTTGTTCTTTTGAGAGCCTTCCTGCCTTTGTGTCTCTCTTTCCCCCTTCTTGCTCTTCCCTCTTTTTCTCATCACTTTTGTGCCCTCCTTCCACGGAGCACAAGAGGTAGTGGTGGTCTGAGCCGTCTCTTTTCTGGCAGCACTTCTTCTTGCAGAGGAACCTGTTACTACATTCTCCATCCACACCATGGCATGCCAAGCATCTCCTGCAGGCTCCATTCCTTTCGATGACGTCTTTCTTTTCGGCTAGGCTGAGCCCTTTGAACTTCTCGCAGAAGAAGATCCTGCCTCCGTGTTTCTCATCTCCACACACGCTGCACTCCTCTTTTGCCAAATTCCTTCCTGTGGCCCTTGTGAACGCCCTCCTTTCCGGTTTGCTCGATTTCTCAGGCTCTTCTGACACTCTTAACTGCTCCAACCTTTCGAAAACCGCTTCTTGCTCCTTTAGGAACTTTAGAGAGCATTAAAGCGACCATCAGCGGTGACACCGTTCTCGGGTTTGGTTTCGAATTTGAGCCAGTCCATCTTCACACTGTCAGGTAGTTTGCTCTCTATAGTTTCCATTGCCAGCGGATTCTTTATGGCATCAGTATTTCCGAGATCCGTCAGATCGGTCAGGGCCTTCTCCACAGCTTGAATTAGATCAATTGTCTTTCTTGGTTGGTTTCCTTTCACCGCTGGAAACTTCTCCAACTCCCTGATTATCTGAATCGCGATGGTAGTCTTGTTCCCAAACCGGTTCTCTAGGACCCTGAACATTTCTCCTGCAGTATCATAGCTCGAAAGTCTGAGGTCTTTGGCGATTTTTTCTTCCACGCTGTCTAGGAGCTGGAATTTTTTCACTTCCGGTGACTCTGACGGATCTCCCTGTCTCTGCAGACTCTCCCAGTCTCTTCGCCATCGGTGGAAGTCTCTCATGCTACCGCTGAACGTCGGTAGTCTTGTTGGTTGGAGGCGCACTCTCGGTTTGGCTGCTGCTTGCGCGCCTCCCGCTCCCAGGCTTGCCATACTGGCGCTATGTGCTTCCTCCCATGCTTTCCGCTGAGCCTTAGCTAGCTCAGCACGCTCTTCTTCGGCAGCTTCTGCCATCCTTTGCTGAGCTTCAGCAGCCTTTTTCCTGGCCTCCGCAGCCCTCTCCTCAGACTCGGCGTTAACTTCGGCAGCCTTTAGCCTGGCCTCAGCGGCTCTCTTCTCAGTCTCGGCGATCTCATCGGCCTCCTTTTTCCTGGCCCTGCCGAATTCTGCCAACCACCTGATCCAGAGCTCGTTTCTCTTGTCCTCCAGCACCCGAAGCCGCTTACTCATGTCGCACGTAACACCTTCAGGGATCCACTCTTCCCAGACAGCCAGCAGATTTTCTGCCTTGGCGATGAGACCTTCCAAGAGTGCGTTTTGCTCCTTACCGTTGCTGTAGGTTACTCCTTTCAGGCTGACTCCTTCAGCGCTTTCATAGCTTCTTTCTGCCCGTCCAATGGCAGATATTAGCTCGGTCTCCGCATATCTCGACCAAAGGCTGGACTTGACTGCCCGTCTCACCTCTTCAACTTTGAGCTCACACTCTCTGGTTACTCTCTCTATGTCTGCTTTGAGCTGCCCATCCAGTGCCTCCGCGTCATCGTTCGCTTCAGCTAGCAAGCCAGCCTCATAGTCATCATTTGCAGAAAAAACCCTTTTTGCATTTTCACTCAACTTTCAGCTCACCTCGAACCATGGTTGTTGCCATTCTAAGGATGTAATTGGCTCTTTTCGTGAACGCCGTCTTCACTTTGGTCCTCTCTTTCTTTAGTGATTCCATTTTTATTGATTTACCTTGGATGCTAAGCCCTGAGCGTACCTGTATCGCCTTTTCTAACTCAAAGTCTTTCGCCCTCTCTAGCTGCCTACACTAGCTCAGAATCTTCTGCCCTGACTAGCTCAGCCTGACTAGTCTTCAGCGGCGTTACCGGGCTCACCAGGGGTCCCCCCGGGGATACCGCCCAAAATAGAAAGCAACACAAATGAATAAAGTGGGGAAGGTCTCACCTTCCCCCGCCGGCTTGCTACCCAGGTACGCTCAAAACTAAGCTAAAGCTTAGGCCATTAATTTAGACGGCTGCTAAATGTGATCACTGGCATCAGCAGGTAGCTGTTTAGTTAACCAGCTCCTATTCTACTGGCTGGGCTAGCTTTCCTTGCTAGCTCACGTCAGCTTTTGTTACGGTAATTACGTTAGCTTTCCCTTGCTAACTCTCATAATTGCTAGCTAGCACACTAGCTTCATAGCCTACTAGCTGTGCTTACTTTAGCTAGCAGCGGTAGCTTCCTAAACTGCTAGCTGAGCCCTTACGTTAGTCAGCTACACGGACCTGAGCTAGCATGCTAGCTACAAACAGGTACGTCGTTGAAAGGGAAATTTCACCACCTGCACGCTGACCCTAGTGGCCTTATGTGCGGGTTTATTACGTTTACACCAACAACATGGATACCACAACCTTTCTCGTCCAGGCGACGGTTCAGCAACTCTTCTGCCGTCGTGGTGGTTCGTAACTGTGCTGCTAACTCTCAAACAAGCCCCGCAGCTGAGGCGAGGATGAACAGGACGTCACTCAATGGTCGAACATTTCTTTATTTTTAACCAACAGGTTACGAACCTTGAAAAAGAAAACACACAAAATACAAACATACATCATTCAAGTACCCTCAACTCAAAGCTAACACACAATACAACTCACTCACTCCCGCAATCACTCACCAGTCCGTCCTCGTCCCGTCATACTAAAGAGTCCCCACTCCGAAGCTGCACCAACCTTCCCGACGTCACCCCCAGAACGCAAACCAGCCAATCACAGCAGCTCCCCGACTGAGACCCCGGATGCACGCATCTCTCGCCAATAGAACCTCGCAATAAAAGTCCTCATCAAGCACACAGAAATCACATACAATCGGAACTGGAATAAATCTCATTATTATTATCAATACTCAGATTCACCTATGTAACTAACAATTCAAACAATGCCACAATTCAACCACATGTAAACGAAATAACTTTCACAAGTTTGTACCCAAACCAAACAAAAATCTCTTGACTAAACACAACTCAAATCCAACCACCCCACAGAAAGCAACACAGTATTATGGCATGACGTTAAAGGAAATTTGTATAATAATAATAATATAAGTAGTGTTATCCTGTAATGTTGACATGTTGACAACTCTTATCAATATTAATTGATTAACTGTCGACAGAGAGATTGACTGATTCAGCCCTTCATTTAATGGTTGTTTTTGGAGTCTTCTGTGTATATGGATGTAGAAGGCTGATTAAACTAGAGTAATTAGGCATTTACAACAAAAGCTCGGTTGCTGAAAGGCTTTCCTCTTTGCAGGTCACACAATTATTCTGCACAGTCAAAAAACGTCCCGCACCCTTTCACTGTGAGCGCGGTGAGTTCTTTGTAAAAGAAACTACCTAAATTGAAGCCTTTGCTTGTGTTATTATGCAGGAAGCATCCTCAGCACATTCTTCTGTTATAATATCCAGGTGCCATTACCTGCACATGAATAAAGGAGAACAATTGCCTCAGACAACGTGCTGTCAACCTGTCATCCCAACAAAATGGGGTTCGATATTCTCCTCACAGGATACACGAATTTCCACCAATAGCTTTCAGCGTTGCGCTGCGAGTTGCATAATGTTTGAATTATCTGTCACAGTCAATGGATCACATTAAAAGTTGGACTGCAAGCGTACTGTGCAGCTGGAACATGTGTGCATCTGTGCGACGGTGTTGTGCGGACGTGTTTGTTTATCTCTCAAATCATTTCGACAGCACACCTACTGAGTTTTCTTCTTTAAAAAAAACAAAAGTTCCACCTTACATGCTGTTTTCCAGTTAGTGTCACCTGCAATATCACTATGATAGCAATGAGTTTGTGGGCATGCATGTGGACGTGTGTGTGTTTGTTTGTTTCAGGGTCCCATGGTGTCTAACCTTTTAGAATCCACATGAGTCCTCCTGTGTCTGCAGTGAAGAACAATAAAGACGAGAGGAGAGGAGAGGAGAGGAGAGGAGAGGAGAAGTTGGCAGAAGAACACAGATAAAGCCGGTAGAGACACCATATAGTAGTAGGGAGGAGACATAGAGTACAGCCGGTGTGGAGAAAACAAGGTGAGAGGAGACGAGGGTTAGCAGGTGAGGAAGAGGCGACATCCAGAAAAGAGAAATGAGGAGCGATTAAGAAAGGGCCGGGGGGAGGTGAGCGGGGGAGTAGAGCAAATCAGAAGGGAGGAAGCAATGGACAAGGAGAGGTGAGGTGAATCCTCTCAGCCAGAAAAGTACTCAGCCATGAGTGAAATTAACTTGGCAATATGTTGAAGAGAAAATCATAAAAATAAGATGACTAATAAGGTAGATGAGTGGAGGCTCATTGTGGGGAGAAGACGCCGCCTGTCTTCACACTGAGCGGTCCGTGCTGGCACACACACCAACGCATCACCACTTGGCGACTATCTCTCAGATTTATTAAGCAAGGAGAAGATCCCTTTGGGAAACGGTTGATGTAAATGAGCGGAAAGTTGAGCGATTCTCAAGAATTACTAAAGCAATTATTTTTAGAATTGAAAGGCGGTTGGAGAAGGTTTCACTCATTAAGCAAAGATTTCTCCGGCCGCACCGGTTGGCCGAATGGAAATGAAGTGAAACTAAAGGGATGATGCGAGGCTTCGCATATTCAGCCAATAAAATGGGCACAATTAGCGACATTGTCCTCATTCTATATAATCGTATTCATATTTCTTTTTTAACATCTATTGTCCGGGGGCTGTAACGCCGGCCCCTGCATTTCACATCGTTGGCGTGCTGGAGTGTGTTGGTGATGCAGGATGTGATGTTTACGACGCTGTTGCTCCTGGGACGAGTGGGAGCTTCAGGTCAAACTATGTAAGTGGGGTATTTTTGGACCTTTCTTTATTAGCACACGTTATTTTTCACCGACACTCTTGTTTCACAGCGTTGCCTTCGACGGGGATGGGCATGTCAAATTTGAAATAATTTGGAAATAACAGGAGTTGGACTCAGCGGGATGCCCGATGTGTGGTAAACACAATTTTCTACAGTAGAGGAAAAAGGTAAAGACGTCCTTAGAATGTGATGAGAGCGTATTTACACAGCTAATAATGTCTAAGTTGGCAAGTACATGAAAGCATCAGGAAATGTTAGTGGTGTGTATCTGAACACTGCCAAAATACAGTTTGGCAAACAGGAAAAATCTCAAGTACAGTGGCTGACATGTCTTTGAGGTTTTGATGAGAAAACACACTGAGACAACAGAGCTTAGATTATGGGATATTGACTTGAGTGGGTGGTTTTAAATGACAGTGGCTTTAAATATGGTAACGCACAAATCCAGTATAAATTACTTTGTGTGATACTAATTACACAACCTACAATTATAAAAGCTATGTGTTCGTGTGTGCGTGTGGTGGGTGGGTGGGTGTGTGTGTGTGTGGGTGGGTGGGTGCAGTTCTTTGGTTAACGAGGGACACTGTGTGGGGGAAGAAGCTGTTCTATAACAAGGTGTTCATCTGCAAAAAAACAACACCACCTCTCCATTGTTGAAAAGAAAAAAGGCTGAACTGTATCATTGGGTAATCTGGAACAATAATGATCTGGTTTTCAAAAGGGCATTTTGATTTTCACACACAAGTCCTTAACATGTTAATTTTGTGAGCTTGTGATTTATGGAAGTGTCCCATTCACCGGTTTTAATTGTACGACGTGAGCCATCTTCTACAAGCACAAAGCAAAACATTACTGTCGGCAAAATTAAAGCCGGTGTCCGGTACCACTTGCGTTTGGCCTTGTGTGTAATATTGGCTGTGCTCCATAGCCTTGAGAGATGAATTTAAATGAAACCTGGCTTGGCTGATTAGAAAAAAGAGACAGCAGAGACAGCACCCATTGACGATGTCTGCTGCAATATCAGATCACAATCGTTTCATTTGCAAGTTCGCACAGGAATCATACAACTTATAATCATGTTAACAACAAGATACTTCACAACACTTGTAATCAAAAACTGATCTCAAATTGCAAGAAAAAAACAATTAAAAATAAGAGATGCAAATTGCAGAACCTGCAGACACACCTGCAGAAAAACACAAGAACAATATTTGTGATTTTTTTATTGACTGATTTATTTATTTTTTGGTTTTGATATATTCTATTGATCGCCGTTGGGAAATTTTGCTCCACACTTAACCCATCCTAGCTGTGTAGCTAGCCCTTCTGTTGTCTTATGGGTCAAAAAAAGGCCCATAGCAGTGTTTAACAGCAGAGAAAAGACTCTACATTATCTATTTTTTTTCCAAGCTGAAATTTTATGACTTTTCCTAGAGTGACCCCGACATTAGAAAAAGTGAAACATTGTTTTTGTTCATATTTCCATGAAAGATATAGAGGGTACCAAGATTGTCATAGAGTCAAACATGACCCTAAGACAAAAACTATTTTCTGCACATTTCTGCTACTTTCTTGGGGTATACAAGCGCTAACTCTTGCTAAAAAGTTAATTTTTACACCTATGCAGTACCTTAAGCAATAATAATAATAATAATAATATAAATAATAAACCTCTACTTTAGTAAAGAAAACAAGGATGACAGGTGTGTTGAAATTAACTCTGATTAAACTGATTAAATGCAGTCTTTCTGCACTGTGAAGAGGGAAAACCCAGATAGCCACAAAGCTAGCGATGAATGACAGGTTGTTTCTTTGTGCAAAATAGATTTGGGGTTTAAGATTAAATAAAGTTGCTTTAATTTAGAGGTTTAATGAAGGTTGGTCATAAATGACCCTTAAGACCAGGGCAGTATACAGAATGTGTGGACAACACAAGGTCTAGGAGCAGTGGGCAGCCTCCGTGCAGCACCCGGGGACCAACTCCAGGTCGTCTTGCCATGCCTTGGTCAGGGGCACAGACAGGAGTACTAACCCTAACATGCATGTCTTTTTGATGGCGGGGAAACCAGAACGCCTGGAGAAAACCCACCACAGAGACGGCGAGAACATGCAAACTCCACACAGAGGGATGACCCCCAAGGTTGGAAACCCCGGGGTTCGAACCCCAGGACCTTCTTGCTGTGAGGTGACAGTGCTAACCACCTGCGCCACTGTGCCACCCAAACGATATTCATAAAATATCTGCTATGTAATATGCAGTGGGTGCTTGCTTAGAGCAGCAGTCTCCATATCGGTGTTCAGGGGCCCCTCAAAGACACCTGGGTTTCAACAGGGGTCCCACAGCCAAAGCAGGAACAGTTCACTTCCATTGTTATTATATCCGTTTACCAGTAGTTAGCATAATGAAAACATGTGTAAGAATAACTTAATGATCATCAACATGTGAGGATGCATATTTCCTTCTTTGCTTGAGGGAAGACAGACAACAGAAGTCTCCCCAGATGAGGGTGTGTGGACTGAGGTGTGTCTAAAAGCCCCCCCACACACTCTACCATTGTGTCCATCTTGCACGTTTAGTGTATGTCACACTGTATAATGGGAAAATCTCGAGTCAACCCTCTCGTTGCACTGCACAAGTTGAAGTGAGACACGTTGTACAAACAGGGGATACGACCTATATCGGCCAACGATAAGTCGACCGTGCCCTCTGCAAAAAGGCAATGCTGTCCTTGGGACATTAATAAGGGTCTTGGAGAACACAACAAGCAGATGCATTAATGCATGGCAATCCTTTTCGCCTGGAGAGAAGCCCAAAAGGAAGAGACAACATGGGCTGGCAATTCTCCAAAGCGAGCTCGATGTAACAGTAATATCGCCACAACAATCTGCACACTTGAGACTAGTGGATGACTCCCATTGATTCCCCCACAGCAACACACACACACACACAGTGAGAGAGAGAGAGAGAGAGAGAGCGATAGAGAGTAGTAGTACTGTGCAGTGTGATGCTTTAATTAAAGGATATCCTGTTAATCATAATCACCATGGATATTGATATTTTCTAACATGCTCCTATCAGTCTCCCACCAGGATGGTGTCATAGTTTTTATCGTTGTGCCACGACAGACAGACAGACAGACAGACAGACAGACAGACAGACAGACAGACAGACAGACAGACAGACAGACAGACAGACAGACAGACAGACAGATAGATAGATAGATAGATAGATAGATATAATTTTATTGTTCTACATGAGGATATTTGTTTTCACCATATGTACAGAGCTTCACATACAATAAATACATGTACACAGTGGGCAGCTGCAGCGCCTGGGGACCAACTCCAGTTCTTCTCTCCATGGCCTTGGTCAAGGGCACACATAGGAGTATTAACCCTAACATGCATGTCTTTGTGATGATGGGAGGAAACCGGAGCACTCAGAGGAAACCCACGTATACACGGGGAGAACATGCAAACTCCACACAAAAAGGACCTGGGACAGCCTGGGTTTCGAACCCAGGACCTTCTTGCTGAGGCAACAGTGCTAACCACTGGGCCACCGTGCAGCCCTAGAACGGGTTAAGGTGGTGAGAGGGATCCTGTGTTAAAGTTTGTGCTCTGCGTATCATGGCTTTGCTGTTGAGGCATCCATGATCACAGCTGAAATGATCACCGCTCGGATTTGGTTGGAGCCTACGACGGCACTGTCTTCAACCCTGTCACACTGAATGAGCCAAGACAGCCAACCGCCGTTTGAATGATTTGCCCACATCAGGGAAATTCTGTCTGAGATGGCTCTTGTTGCACAGCGTGTGGGTCTTAAGTGTTTGCATTGACATCAAATACTTTGGGAGGCCCTGGTGTAAAGGATTGGAGGCTGAATGAAGTCAGAGAGTGTTGTATGTGTGGTTTTTCAAAAACTGGGAAACCTTACAAAGAGACACTCCTTCTTCTGTCCACTTTACATTTTTAACATGACATTTTTGGATTTAAAAATGTTCTATTAGAACAGAATATTGAATGTATTTGGCAATATTTACAGTCTCCTTTTCTACTCTATGCGAGATCCTGTTTTCTCCATACAACCTGTTATTATTCATAACTTTTGTCCTTGCAAATGTCCCTGACACAATTTTTTTGTGTGTTGTTACTGCACTTGCTGGGCCTGATTATACAACAAGATAGCAAATGCGGAAAAAAAACCCCCATCAAATTGAAAAAATATTGAATGATCTTGGCCTTTTTGAGCATTGCCCAAGAAAAAAAAAAATCAAAACGTGCAACCAATAATCCTTGCTCAGGATCTTTTGTGCAGCATGAATACTGCTTCTCCTACTAGTGGAGCCAGTAAAACGTTAGATTGCTTCGGCTAATTAGCATGAGCTAATGTTGTGACAGTCACCGGTGGGTGTTCTCTGCTCACCACGGCATCCCACGGAGAAAGATAAAGGCTAACATATGATCTTTAGTCTGCCCATTTGCTGACCTTTCAACTGATTGCCTAGATTAAGCTGCACATTAGTCATGTGGCCTTTGAGAATCCACCTTGCCGAGCTGTAAGAGATCCAATGAGCTGGCACCTCGACAGTTTGGACCACATGAAATGAGTTAAAGCCGTGGGCGTGCTCAAGGTAAGTGTTATCTTCTCTTCACTACGTATTGATGACCAAGTCACTTAGTTGCAAGTTTTGCTTCTGTCTGATGTACTAAGTGGGTCGTGTACTCACTAAACAGAGGACCCCGGCTTAACAGCCACCATCAGAGCCATTAACTCTTTCAGATTTACATTTTGCAGGTCAGATTAGCTACAAGATCATCCATCCATCCATTATCCAAACCACTTATCCTGCTCTCAGGGTCACGGGGATGCTGGAGCCTATCCCAGCAGTCATTGGGCAGCAGGCAGGGAGACACCCTGGAAAGGCCGCCAGGCCATCATGGGGCTGACACATTCACACCTAGGGATAATTTAGTATGGCCGATTCACCTGACCTACATGTCTTTGGACTGTGGGAGGAAACTGGAGCACCCGGAGGGAACCCACACAGACAGAACATGCAAACTCCACACAGAAGACGACCTGGGATGACCCCAAGGTTGGACTATCCCGGGGCTTGAACCCAGGACCTTCTTGCTGTGAGGCGACCACGCTAACCACTGCACCACCATGCCTAGCTACAAGATCAATTAAAAAAAAAATCATATTTATTATTGATATATTTTTCTTTTTTTC
Source organism: Lampris incognitus (assembly GCF_029633865.1). Classification (NCBI taxonomy): domain Eukaryota; kingdom Metazoa; phylum Chordata; class Actinopteri; order Lampriformes; family Lampridae; genus Lampris; species Lampris incognitus. The sequence goes on from NC_079211.1 coordinate 40,066,952, forward strand.
CCCTTAGTTTTGTTTTGAGTATTTTTTCAAATGTCTCTACATCTCCTTTTGATTTTTATCCTTTCTGTTTGGATGATATTTTCTTTTTCTCTTTCTCATATTTTCTTTTCTTTTAATTCCAGTGGGATGTCTCTGACTCAGCCACAGTTTGCTGGCTCCCTTCTGTGAAATTAAATCAAATGAACTGAAAACTTTTTCAAGTTTAAGATTCCCGCTGTTAGCCAAGTAAGTTTCCACATGCAATGAGTTTGACTTGGCTGGGTGCTCACTGTAGAAATCACAAAACACAAAAGGCACAGTGCTCTAAAGTAGACAAAGAAAAACAATCTGTGAGCATCTATAGACCACAAAGTATCTAAGTTGGCAAGTGAGTTGAAGGATTTATAATCAGCATCTTTCTGTTACTGAGTTCAAACGGCAAGAATTGATGGCTATTTCTGCCTGTGGGCTATCAGAAACCTTCTGCACAGTTGGATGCAAACAAAAACATGGACAATTGAAGACAAAAAAAAAGCTTTTTGACTGAATTCTTCCAATTTTCTCTTCTGGAAATAAAGTTTTATGTTGAAGAAAACACAACCAATAGGCTTCTTGGCTTTTCTCTTCTGCCTCTTCAACAGCCTCTTAATTTCCCTCCAGGATCCCCCACCTGCTGAAATCAGAGGACACTGAACCTCTTCATTAATCCATATCCCTGTCTGTTCTTGTGTCCCCACATGCTTTATTTGGTGTAATATGTAATGTCTGATCCAATTCCAAAACAAAAGAATACCAAGGATGAGGGGTGTCCGGGTAGCGGTCTGTTCCATAGTCTACCAACACGTGGATCGCTGGTTCGAATCCCCATGTTACCTCCGGCTCGGTCGGGCATCCCTACAAACACAACTGGCCGTGTCTGTGGGTAGAAATCCGGATGTGTGTATGTGCCCTGGTTGCTGCACTAGCGCCTCCTCTGTTCGGTCGGGGTGCCTGTTCGGGGTGGGAGGGGGAACTAGGAGGAATAGTGTGATCCTCCCACGCGCTACATCCCCCCTGGCGAAACTCCTCACTGTCAGGTGAAAAGAAGTGGCTGGCGACTCCACATGTACTGCCCTCCCTGGATCGGCACAGGGGGGAGGAGTAGTGACTGGGGTGGCTCAGAAGAGTAGGGTAATTGGATGGGTACAATTGGGGAGAAATCCACAAAATAATAATAATAATAATAATAATACCAAGGATGAAGTCATGGATATCAGGATAAAAAAAAAAAACAAAGAAAAGAAATCCAACCACAGATAATCAAGGATGGGGACATTAAGAGTGTTAGTAGTTGGTCAGTCGCCCATTTGTTGCCTCATTGGGCTGCCACCTCACTTGGGACAACATCAATTTATACCTAAATATTGCTAAACAGACCCTGAATTGCTCTTCTGGAATCATGTATCACTGTTAGATGAGATGTAAAGCATCCTTCACTAAGGAGCATTCCCTGCAATTGAGAGATCATGCAGTTGTAACCACATAGGCAAAAAGAGGGTTTTCAAACTGGCCTTTGTCTCGCCTCATGCTGTCTGGTGTTTGTAATTTTGTGTGTTTTTAAAGTCTTTTGTTGCTTATGTTTTATAGTTTGTTTCTTTTTTTTACTGTTTTTATGGTTTTATTTTTAACAGTTTTACTCTTGTGAAGCACTTTGTGACCTTGCTCTGTAAGAGCTGCTATACTAAATAAACTTTACTTACTAAACTTTTCATGAATAATATGAGATAAACTTTATTGATCGAGGTGCAATCTCTCTTTTTCTCTCTCTTTCTCTCTCTCTCTCTCTCTCTCTCTCTCTCTCTCTCTCTCTCGCTCACTTCCTCTCCCTTTGCAAACTCCCTGAAATTCACCTGTCAAGAATTGTACCCTGCCACCCACAACACAATGCATTATTCAGAGCCCCGGGATTTATCCTTTGATGCTGTTGAATTAATCTTGCAGATTCTCGAATGCTCTATAAATCTGTGGCATCAACAAAGTTCCACCCAGGAAATATTTGCCACAGCAGCAGAGTTCCGCAATTATTGAAAACTTAATGAAAGAGGAACACTGTCTTGGATAATTATGTGACTCTACAGTGTCTGAATCAGGGGCATTTTGGATTTTAAACAATAATAAAGAAAAAAAAAACAGGAGATAAAATTGTCTGCAAAGCACTTACTCAAAGTTTGAAGGGGTGAGATTTTCTCAAGGCTCCCAAGTTTCACCTCTTCAAAGGTAGTACCTCAAATAGTTCTTACCAACAGCAAATGTGTTTAAAATATTAGTGCAGTGCCGGTAAATTATCCTACGAACTTGCACCTGCAGTGGAAATTGGTATTTAAGATCAAGATATACTTTATTAATCCCTGTGGGGAAATTTATCCTCTGCATTTAACCCATCCTATTGTATAGTAGCAGTGGGCAGCTGCAGCACCCGGGGACCAACTCCAGTTCTTCTTTCCATTGTCTTGCTCAGGGGCACAGACAGGCGTATTAACCCTAACATGCATGTCTTTTTGAGGGTGGGAGGAAACCGGAGCACCTGGAGGAAACCCACACAGACACGGGGAGAACATGCAAACTCCACACAGAAAGGACCTGGGACGGCTTGGGGTTCGAACCCAGGACCTTCTTGCTGTGAGGCAACAGTGCTAACCACTGGGCCACTGTGCCCCACTGTGATGTCATTACTTCTTTATCACACGCGTGCTGTCATTAGTATTAGTTTATAATTAATGTTGATTAGCATTAGCCAATTTCCTCTTTTGATTGATTGTTCTATTAAATTATTGTCACTGAAGTAAGACGTTGTCCTGGCTGTTTTGTGACAGTATTTACTGGAGCCTTCCTCTGCCATGTATGAAGTACACCAACTGGAGCAACATGGATTATTCCATCAATTTGAATGGTTCAATTATAAATATTGGACAATCAAAATTAATCATTAATACATTTATGGGACTGATTTGATGACTCTGTTGCACCCACAGTAGTTTGAATATTATTTGACTAATAATCTAAATTTCGATTCATTACTCCAAACTCTAGCACAGTGTGATGGAAAGGCTTCTTAGAAAGGTCGTTTTTGGCTCTCCTTCCCTGTACATGTGACATTTGTGGGATGCTTTTTTTTCCAGATTTTTGATCTGTAAAGGTGTGCATACAGGGTCTATTGACATTGTGTTAACAGAACCCTCTTTTTTTCAAGACTCATGAATTATTTTTTTTTTAATACCGATAGAGTCATTATATGTTTCTGCTTCTCCTATAGGCCGCAACAAAAAATCTCACATCCCAGAGCCTGGATTTGGTAGGCATGGGCATACATATTTTCACTCTGTGACATGGGATAATTTTTCATTAGCAAGACACCAGTTACATCTGCAGCCACCTTAGCTTTGTGCTTTCGTGCAAAATGGTTTGCTTGCCCTTCTGTTTTAGAACAAAAAATCTGTAATGTCCTCAGAGGTGTTTGGTGTTTATTCAACCATGCATTACTGGTAAAAGTATCATTGGGGTCATGTATTACACACACCCTCAGAAAACATTAAACACACAAAAATTCCATCTTAATTTGTCAGACCGATACTCAGGGCTAGATCCACTATGAGAAGCACAAATTAATGCAAGCTTGTCAACAATTAGAGCCAATGGGAGATGGGCCACCTACCAAAACTGGGCAGGATAATTTACACAGGCACAGTCTTGTTAATCTAAGTGTGACCCGTGATGTATAAACACATTTTGTGCATGTATTTATTCAATTGCTCCTACTACATAATGGAACTCTGCTATATTATAAAACTCCTGTTTGATTGCTTTGAGAGCGTCACAGCTTTTTGACAACCATATATGACACAGCAGTCTTTGCATGAGGGCATTAAGGACTTGCTACAGCGTGGCTGTTAACGTCGACTGTGACAAACCAAATACAGGTGCTACTCTTTACTGAAACGAAGTGTTGCTGAGAGACCGGCTATTCCTGTAATCGCATGACTACTTCTGGTTTGTGGTTCCAGATCGTCTTTGATTTCCTGTAGCAAATTGAGAATAATGTGACTTGGCAGGCAATAAATTCACACAATGGGTTTCTTGTGAGACTGTAAATAAATGTACACCTGCAGAAAGAGCGCTTTCCTTTCCTGATACGAGCGGCACGGTGGCCCAATGGTTTGCGCTGCCGCCTCAAAGCAAGAATCAGGAATCAGAAACAATTCATTGTCATCTTATTCATATACTTGTGAACACAAAAGCGACAAAATTTAATTTCTCCCAGTCCACACCAGTGCAATACAAAAGACAAAAACACATATCCAAAACCTCCCAATAATGACACCACCAAAAACATACAAAAACAGAGAACAAAGCAAAAAAAAAAACAAAACACACAAACAGTCAACAACACAGTCCATTCAGTAAATTTGCAACACAGTCCAAAAATCCCACTGTCCAGAGAACGAACGTCAGCCGGGATGACCATCAGAACTGTCGGTCTGCATGGGCTAGCATTTAGCTTAGCCTGGCCCGCATCCGCGTCCTGTCAGACCGCCTTCGGTATTTCCTCTTCGGGCGCAGCTCTGGGCAGGGCCGTGTTCCTTGGGCCCACCGGACACAGCAGACCAGACTACCTCAGCTGATCCAAAGCTAGCTCTCCCAGCCAGACACCTTTGACACACCTCCCCGCACTCCACAGGACGACACAAACACAGACGCAGATAAAAACACTGCACGGTCGATGCTAGGTGAGGCTACCGCGAGACCGCCTTCAGTGTTAGCTTGGTGTTATCGGAACTGCCTGTCTGCATGAGCTAGCAGTTAGCTTAGCCTGCCCCACTTCCGTGTCCTGTCAGACCTCCCTCGGTGTTTCCTCTTCCGGTGCAGCTTCAGACAGGGCCGTGGTCCCTGAGCCCACAGGATGTGGCAGACCAAGCTCTACCAGTCGATCCAATGCTAGCTCTCCCAGCCATCAAACAAAATCAACGATCACAGAAATAAATCCTTGTAAAACTTCTTCACACGATGACAAAAACTCCGACGTAGATGTGGACAAAGACACTGCATAGTCGGTGCTGGATGAGGCCGCCGCAAACGTGAGTTGGCGCTGCCATCTTCCCACACTGGAAGAGGTCCTGGGTTCGAGCCCCGGGGTTGTCCAACCTTGGGGGTCATCCAAGTTGTCCTCTGTGTGGAGTTTGCATGTTCTCACCGTGTCAGCGGTGGGTTTTCTGCGGGTGCTCCAGTTTCCCCCATCAATCAAATAGAAATGCATGTTAGGGTTAATACTCCTTTCTGTGCCCCTGACCGAGGCATGGCAAGACAAACTGGAGTTGGTCCCCGGGCGCTGCATGGCGGCTGCCCACTGCTCCTATGCAATAGGACTGGTTGAATGCAGAGATGAATTTCTCCACAGGGATTAATAAAGTAAATAAAAAAAAAAAATCAAACTCAAAAATAGGTTCCTCTCTGTATCCAGAGGTGCCACGTCAGTGGTGCAAATTGTTAAGGCATGCTTTTCAGAGGTGTTAAATAGTGCCAAGGTCATATAACAGCCTTGATAAATCACATTTTAATCTCCTCCCAATATTAACACTATGAAAAAGGTAACTCAAATGAAGCTGAGCAAAAAAAAAAGTTTGACCCACCCATTCCCTCAATGGAACAAAATGTCCATTGCTTCTTTATATTAAAACCAAAACAGGGTTACGCTGGTGCAAAATTTTAGTAGATATGCCCCATAATCACATCAAAACTACTTCTGAACTCCCAAAAGTTGCAGAGAAAACCTTTTACTACCTTCAGCTCTTTCTCGATGGGGAAAATGAATGGGATTTTTGTGCCTCCATACAAAATTGGTCGGTAAACACCTCATTCATAATGGTCAAGGTATTCATACAGCACGGAAAAAGCAAATTGCTAACAAAATGACCATGGTGCTCTTTTACTGACCTTTGAGCGTGTCCACTGGAGAGGCACCATAATGAATAGACACAAGACCAAAGTATGTATTCAAAGCCCTGACCCACTGGTTAGATGCTCACTCCTCCAGCCATTTCCCATCATCCCTTTTTATTTCGTGCCTCAGGTACCTTCTTTAAAATGGACTGCACGCTCTCTTCCGTCTCCACGCTATGATTACCACTTCATATTGTTCCCTGATAGAGAGAGAGAGCGAGAGCGAGCGAGTGAGAGACTGTCAGCACTTCACAGGGAACCCCATTCCCTCTTTAGTGTACGTTCCAGCAATTCAAACAATTCCCTCATTTCAATTAGAAATTATAGGCACTCACCGAGGAAGAAGACAGCAGCATTTTTACAGATGCTCTTGACCTTGCACATTGGGAAAATTGTCCCCAGGGCTTTCTGCCTGTGAATGGCAAAAAAGGGATATTAACATGCTGCAGTGTGGATTAATTCAGCAAAGGGGACATGTTTAATCACAATTTGGATTTGATGAAGATATATAGTCAAGACCTCTAGGATGACTACTAAAGAGACATCAAACATTTTGGGGAAAATGAAGATCCTGGATGATTGCTAGTAGTGTCACTGATCACACTGCGTTGCACACTGTCCCTGCTGTCTCACAGCCAAGAATATGGATATTGTGACACTGTAGTAGATGCACTAACACTGAGACGCAAACACGAGCACCATCTCAAGTAATGGAAAATTGATATGTCTCTCCAGCAATTATGTAATTTTTCTTGATTTTTGTGTTTCTTAAGATCTGCTGTTCTTCAGAATCAATTGGTTCAACAAACAGTTTCCTGTCTTTGCTGGAGGCAATTTGTCTTGTTTACATTTATATTTACATTTCCCAGCATGCTAAGCAGGAAGCCTAAGTCTGAGCCAGGGACAGAGGCAGTCATGCGATCTCTGACGGTTTGTTTACACATTTTGTCAATGTTATCTTCATTAACCAGACCAGGCCAGAAATCAATACTGCATCTGATCTTTTTCAGCCACGTTTGCTTTAAGCAGTGAGCATGCAATTTCATCAGCATGTTATTTTTATTTTTTTTTGTAAAGCCCTCTATTCTGGTTCCAGAGGGCAAAACATGAATATGTATGATTTGTGGTAGACCTATAGCAACCAACATGTTTTTTTCATTCTCATTACTTCAATGAGCATGTACTGCATTCTGTATAATCTTTCTGTGAATACTATTATCAACATATTTCAGTAAATTCAGATCCTACATCACACCAACAAACCCAGATGCTTCTGAATGACATTTTATTTCTAGAAGTAGGATGTGGGTATGTGTCCTGGTCACTGAACTAGTGCCTCCTCTGGTCAGTCGGGGTGCCTGTTCAGGGGGGAGGGGGAACTGGGGGGGGGGGTGATCCTCACACGTGCTATGTCCCCCTGGTGAAACTCCTGACTGTCAGATGAAAAGAAGCAGCTGGCGACGCCAGATGTATCGGAGGAGGCATGTGGTAGGTTGCAGACCTCCCCGGATCAGCAGAGGAGGTGGAGCAGAGACCGGGACGGCTCGGAAGAGTGGGGTAATTGGCTGGATACAATTGCAGTAAGGTGTTAAGTTAGGTGACAGCAATGCATCATGGGGCATATTTGTATTTCTAGCAAAAGCAGTGACACACCCAGTAATTCTTGCAAATACAGCAAATATGCGGGATATTTGCTGCATTTTACACTCCACAAACATAAGGGTGAGACATTTTTAAATAGTTCTTGTGACCACTAAAACAGTCTATTGACCACCACCCTCCCTCCCCCCGATTCGACCCCCCCCATCCCCACTGCACCCTTACCCCACCTGTCAGTACAACCACAGAAACACTGCAACTAATTCATAAGAGGCCGGTGTTATTGTCCCAATTTCTGCTGCTGGAAACCACCACTGCTGGAAAAACATGGGAGACACAAATCACTGCCCAGCCACACAAGCACCATGGGGAGTGCCAGGCTCCCACACACAAATCCTAAAAGCCTCCTTCTCCGCTTGTAGTGCACATTATAATGCGTACTACAGCACAATCTGATATTCCTATGTTGGTGTTATTCCCATGACATCATAGTTAAAGTTGCTCCAGGACTGTCATTGCAACAATTGTTGTTGAGATGTCGTACTTTTGCGACACGGGAGAAAAAGTCAAGTCATTATTTGTATAGCCCAATATCACAAATTACAAATTTGCTTCAAGGCTTTACAGCAACACAACATCCTGTCCTTAGACCCTCGCATTGGATAAGGAAAAAAAAACCTTTAACAGGGAGAAAAAAATAGAAAGAAACCTCAGGGAGAGCAACAGAGGAGGTATCTCTCTCCCAAGACAGACAACATCAATCAATCAATCAATCAATCAATCAAGTTGCATGGATGCAATGCAATTGATGTTGTGTTTACACAATTTACAGAACACAACATTGAAAGAAGATAACAGAATTATTATGAAATTATAAAATATATGAAGAATATGAGAAGGAGGAGGCTCCGGCCACCAGAACAGCCCAGGACCTGAGCCACACGCCCACCATCATCACCATGTAAAGCATTACACCAGCATCGCCATGTTGTCTACCAACACAGGGATCGTCGGCTTGATTCCCCATGCTACCTCTGGCTTGGTTGGGTGTCCCTACAGACACAATTGGCCATGTCTACGGATGGGAAGCCATATGTGGGTATGTGTCCTGGTTGCTGCACTAGTGCCTCCTCTGGTTGGTCGGAAAAATAGACCTAAAAAATACCAAAGCTAACCTAACATAACCTCAACCTTACGCTAACCTTAACCTAACAGATAGCTAACCCACATTAACCCACAAACTAATGCAAAAACCGTGGAGTTGTAAAGGCACGACATCACAACAACGTGATTGGTCGGTTGCATTGATGTGTTGAGCAACATTAATTACGATGTTGTAGGGAACAACACCAACATGGCGATATCAGATTCACCGCATTTCACATACATACACACAAAAGGCAGAGACTCAAACACACACAATGAGGCTCTATCTCTCTAAAGCTCTCTATTTTGGTCCTTATGCCACACATCATCATCATCGTCATCATCAGGCCGAGTATCCTCGGATGCCTCCGATCCTCTCATGTCACCCGTCTCTATCCTGCATAGCAGCCGCAAGATCCTCAGATGGACATCCTGTGTCGTCGACAAGTTGATTGATGCCACACAAAAAGACAGAAAGATGAAGAGATGATAATGCTGCTCTCTGATGGATGCCAGATACAGCTAGACAGTTTGGCAATACTGAAGCACACTGAATTGACTTGAAACGAAAAAGGACATGATGTGGTTAGAGAGGCGGAAAAAAGAGAGCGAGAGTGAGAGATGGCAGAGAGCGAGAATGAACGAACAAACAGTGCGTTCTGCAGGCATAGGCGCATTGCAGATGTGCCGCACGAACACCGCACAACCGTATCGTGTTTCTGTCAACCTCTGCAGCAGAAGTGCACCAAGCCTCCCAAACAGAAGAAAAACGTGATTTTTTTCCCCAACTGTTCCCACATACAAGTGTAGAGCTACTCCCCCGCCATGCCTCAGGACAATACTTGTTTCTATCTCAGAGGAAATGCAGTGCTCCTGGTGCAGTTCAGAGCCCTGGCCTCGCAACAGGGGCCCTGATGACCCAATAGGCATGCTTGAAGGGGTTCCCCATCCAAACGAGGCTTAGTTTAATTCACATGCGTTTGGGCCTGTCACTCACTGGGGTTCATATCCGATGTACGGGTAAATGCTTTGTTTTTCGTGTTTCACTTTTTCTCTGCTCTCATGTAAAGCACCTTGTGTTGTATTTAATGTACAGAATAAGACATATCAGTGATACTGTATGTTTCATTCATTCACTTGAGGATAGCAAAGTGAGAGAATGAACAAGACTGTCTATTCAGATCACAAGTTTCACACTCTCCACGGCTATCTCTTCGACAGTGGAGACAGGTAACAAAAGGTTAAAGGTGGTCTACAGGTTAGCTATCCATGGGGTCCTTGGCTGGAATCCATCCCAGCATGCATTAGGTGCCAAGCAGAAAAATATTTTATGTAGGGCCGCGGTCAGTCACGGGACACACATATCCATAAACACATTTTCACTTCTATTCACAACTATGGGCAATTTAAAGTCCCTCTTCTACGAGGTGCCTGGGTGGCATGGTGGTCTATTCCGTTGCCTACCAACACGGAGATCGCCGGTTTGAATCCCTGTGTTACCTCCAGCTTGATTGGGCATCCCTACAGACACAAGTGGCCGTGTCTGCAGGTGGGAAGCCGGATGTGGGTATGTGTCTCTGTCGCTGTACTGGTGCATCCTCTGGTTGGTCCGGGTGCCTGTTCGGGGGAACTGGGGGGAATAGCGTGGTCCTCCCATGTGCTACATCCCCATGGCAAAACTCCCCACTGTCAGGTGAAAAGAAGTGGCTGGCGACTCCACATGTATCGGAGGAGGCATGTGGTAGTCTGCAGCCCTCCCCGGATCGGCAGAGGGGTGGAGTAGCGACCGGGATGGCTCAGAAGAGTGGGGTGTTTGGCCAAGTAAAATTGGGGAGAAAAAAGGGGGGAAAATCAAAAAGAAAAAAAAAGTTCCTCTTTTACCTCATCTGCATGTCCTCTAACCGTGAGAGGACACCGGAGAACCCAAAGGAAAACTACACAACATGGTGGGAACATGCAACACAGGATCCAACCCTCTTGAACTCACCTGAACAAGCATTCTGTAGAGCAATAAAGATTTTTCTAAAGGCACTGAGCTCCTTTCAATCTATAAAGTACATTGGAAATCACGATGTGTGTAAGTGCTCAGTGTGTTGACAACATACGCCGTCAACCTGAAGGGGTGAAGGGACGGCAGTTCTTAGCTGCATGGTTTTTTTTTTATAGCCGTGAAACCCAGATGGGCCATTAAATACTGATTATGTTGAGCTTCCCTAATCATGAAGTATGTAAAGTGACCTCATTTTTATCCTGTCAGCACTCCTGACCATTCATTTTCGAAACCTATCAAGGCTTATTGTTGTGGCAGCATTACCTCATTTTCCCTAAAAGAGAGGGGGCAGTGCAGTGCCTCTGTTGCAAATCAATGTGGCAAGGTTGTTCTTCAGTGAGGTATCATCAGTTCTAGATACAAGGATGAAAATTGTCTTCATGCATGCTCAATAATCCAGGTAAGAAAACTGGTTGAATCAGTTCATCTGGACACAGTGTTTATTGACAGATACGTTTCATCACTATATTACCTCTTCAGTCTAAACTGACTGCAGGTATCCCCACCCTTATAAACAATACAGTTGCACAACGACTGAAACCAATGACCAATTTCATATGCAAATATGGGTGTGACCATTAACTAGAGTTTCAATGGCCATGTGTACTATTCACAGAGGATTTGGGAATGTTTGTATTCACAGCGTTGCAAGATGGCGACATATGTACTCTTAGGGTTCGGTGGTACAGCATCCTGATGACTCCTAGTTTGTGCTCCAGTGGATGATGAGAGTCAAACCTTCAGTAGTGATCAATATGTGTTGGTTTACGGTAAACATCAACAATCAAATGTCCCCCGCCACCAATTGTAATTTCACAGTCTAAGAAGGCTAACCTGTCATTTTTCACATCCTCCCCGGTGAACAACCACATCAAGATCACCAGGGAGGATGTGAAAAATGACAGGTTAGCCTTCTTAGACTGTGAAAAAGAGCTAACGCATTTCAGTCGTTATGCAATTGTATTGTTTATAAGGGTGGGGATGCCTGAAGTCAGGTGAGACTGAAGAGGTCACTTAGATGAGTGATGAAACGTATCTGTCAATAAACGGTGTCCAGATGAACTGATTCAACCTTATCTGATAGTGTAGTCACTGATCTACAGATAGTATGAAAATTCAAGTGAAAACCAAGTTGGATAGGAGTACAATTATTTCACTCTGATGGGTAGCCGTTTTCCTCGTTTTCTAAAAAAGAGGTTTTAAGGCTCACTGTGAGACTGAATGATGTGTTAGGATGCACTCTTTCATAGCAAGCCAGTGCCGGTGTTTGTGTTTACCACTCTCTTCATTTGGGCTTTTCCTGATGCTGTCTGAATGTATGAAAAAAGCTCAATGTCACATGTGTCCATTGATATAAAAAAACCCTTCTGAGCAGAGACTCCAGTTACACCCATTATTAACAAGCGATCAGTATCTGTATACGTTATCTAGATGATAAACAATACAATCATGGTCTTTACACATTTTATACTTGTCTGCATTGTTTATGCTTTACGACTGGATTTCACCTTTTGCGTGGGCTATGCAAAGAGGACGAGTGGCTGGGAGGGTGAAAACTCGGTTTATTATCTATTATCTGTGCTTGATCCCCGTTTATGTACCATTAACTCTGTCATTTACCACCCACCTAGCTCAGGCCCGGATCTGTCCTCAACCAAGTGTGAAGAACTTCTAAAATTATTTAACATTAAAGTTCGGGATTTAAAATCAGGCATACCAGTCCCAAAGACCTGGCTGTCTCGTTTGGCCTGCTACGCTGGACTGAACAGATCCCTCTTACCTCCCTCACAGAGACTGTGTTTGATGTGAAGTCCACACCGGTTTCCTTTAACTGACGTCATAGCCAGTTTCACAGTAGTAGTTATCGTCACTGTCGGGCGAAACCCACATCTATGCACAGGGGTTAGCTTTACTGCAAATGAAAAGATCATTACTATTTCACCATTTTGTAAACACGCATTAAATTTCCATGTGTTTCGTAAAAAACCATTTCATATCTTGGACTATTTAGGCATTCAAAATCCTTACATATTCATGACATATGAAGAAATTTGCCAGATTTGCAGACATGTGGTTTTCACCCGAGAGCAATGTTATATTCTTAGAAGGAAAAAAAACCACTTGGTATGAAAACATGAGTAGCCTTGTCCTGTGATGAGTTCTTTTCAACTCGCTGAAACTCGCTGTGTGGAACATAAAGTAATCTTTAAGGAAAACAATTACTGAATTTGAGTTTTTGTCATAACATGGCACATATAACTGTGTTATGACATCCATCGTGGTTCGGTCAACACCAAAATACCAGACAGGGTGTGATAACTGGGTTGTTAATAGTGCTCCAACTCTCCTGCATGGAATTATCATCATGCAAAATTTGAGTTTTTGTCATAACATGGCACATATAATTGTGTTATGACATCCATCGTGGTTCGGTCAACACCAAAATACCAGACAGGGTGTGATATCTGGGTTGTTAATAGTGCTCCAACTCTCCTGCATGGAATTATCATCATGCAAAGTCGTGTTTTGTGGACAAAATAATGAACCGAGAGCGGCAGTTCATCCTGTGGTACGGTTACATCAATTTTTGCTATACATATGTTTTCCTTTTCACTGAAAAGGAAAACATTAATTTTTACATTTCACTGTGTGTGATTAGTGGATGGGTATTCATGGTCGGTCGGTCGGTCGGTCGGTCGGTCGGTCGGTCGGTCGGTCGGTCGGTGCCCCCCCCCCCCCGACTAATGGTGATGGTAGGAACGACAACAACTGTCCTCTGCATCTTCCTCTGTCACACCAGCCACCTGAATGTCCTCCCTCACCACATCCATATGGTAGGAACAATCCTGCTAATACCATGGTATACACTACCGTTCAAAAGTTTGGGATCACCCAAACAATTTTGTGTTTTCCATGAAAAGTCACACTTATTCACCACCATATGTTGTGAAATGAATAGAAAATAGAGTCAAGACATTGACAAGGTTAGAAATAATGATTTGTATTTGAAATAAGATTTTTTTTACATCAAACTTTGCTTTCGTCAAAGAATCCTCCATTTGCAGCAATTACAGCATTGCAGACCTTTGGCATTCTAGCTGTTAATTTGTTGAGGTAATCTGGAGAAATTGCATCCCACGCTTCCAGAAGCAGCTCCCACAAGTTGGATTGGTTGGATGGGCACTTCTTTGAGCAGATTGAGTTTCTGGAGCATCACATTTGTGGGGTCAATTAAACGCTCAAAATGGCCAGAAAAAGAGAACTTTCATCTGAAACTCGACAGTCTATTCTTGTTCTTAGAAATGAAGGCTATTCCATGCGAGAAATTGCTAAGAAATTGAAGATTTCCTACACCGGTGTGTACTACTCCCTTCAGAGGACAGCACAAACAGGCTCTAACCAGAGTAGAAAAAGAAGTGGGAGGCCGCGTTGCACAACTGAGCAAGAAGATAAGTACATTAGAGTCTCTAGTTTGAGAAACAGACGCCTCACAGGTCCCCAACTGGCATCTTCATTAAATAGTACCTGTTAGAGCCTGTTTGTGCTGTCCTCTGAAGGGAGTAGTACACACCGGTGTAGGAAATCTTCAATTTCTTAGCAATTTCTCGCATGGAATAGCCTTCATTTCTAAGAACAAGAATAGACTGTCGAGTTTCAGATGAAAGTTCTCTTTTTCTGGCCATTTTGAGCGTTTAATTGACCCCACAAATGTGATGCTCCAGAAACTCAATCTGCTCAAAGAAGTGCCCATCCAACCAATCCAACTTGTGGGAGCTGCTTCTGGAAGCGTGGGGTGCAGTTTCTCCAGATTACCTCAACAAATTAACAGCTAGAATGCCAAAGGTCTGCAATGCTGTAATTGCTGCAAATGGAGGATTCTTTGACGAAAGCAAAGTTTGATGTAAAAAAAATCTTATTTCAAATACAAATCATTATTTCTAACCTTGTCAATGTCTTGACTCTATTTTCTATTCATTTCACAACATATGGTGGTGAATAAGTGTGACTTTTCATGGAAAACACAAAATTGTTTGGGTGATCCCAAACTTTTGAACGGTAGTGTACCTTTGCAGCATATTCCAAAACTCAGTCTAAAAGCACAGCTATTCCAGCTCAAACTTTAGCTTTCAAAAGCTATTCTAGTCATGACTAGAATAGCGTTTGAGATTTGGCAGCCAAAGAAAAAGCTTAATGTTAAATACTGTGTGGGTTGTGCAAGCTCAAGAATGTGAAATATTACATGACACACTGAAAAGTATGAGGTAATATGCTCAAGTCCGTTGCACACCGGCCTTGGTTGACGCAAATCAAGAGGAACGCTCCAATTGATTTCAATATAAAACCCCTACACCGGCAGCATCTAGCCATATGCGAACACAACACTGTGCTATTCCCAGGCGTCGGCGGCCCTACACATACAAACACATTATCTCATATGGGAAAAAAGGATTTTGCTTGTTTTGAGAGCAGTGCTACATTCATATTTGATGGACGTCAGCAGGCGCCAGACTCGTGTCATTTGACTCAGCACTCTGTTTTGGCGGCAGTGTGTGCTGGCCTTAAGACACTGCCGGTCACATATATAATTCACTATTATTACACAAGAATATGATGGGTCTTCAAGCCTATCGTGTGTGCGTGTGCGTGTGTGTGTGTGTGTGGAGGTTAAGTGTCTGTCTAGAGCTCAAGGATAGTTCAGTAGGTATGGGTATACCTCAGCTGAGTGGTGACTCAATTATCCTTCTATGACCCATGTGCATTGCTGATGATGAACTAATTCAAATTTGATATACCAGAGATGCATGTTAAAATATTAAATTGGTGTAAAGCGCTGTTAGACATGCCAGAATTGGAGTTGCTTGCCAAACTCTATTACCATTCGGTGGGTGCTAAGTGGGCAGCAGGTCTTGGCACCATGAGTTTTAAGCCGATCATAATTTTGTCAGAGTACTAATTAGACTGCAAATTAGAGCGTTCTCCGCCAACAAATTGTTCTTTGTCCAAACAACCTGCTCACAAGGAATACATTCACTTTTTTTTCCAGACAATTTAGTTAAGTCTTAATGCTTCGATCCGCTCTATAGCTGAGAGGAAACAGTAATGATTAGGACGCAAATGGACGGATTTTTTAAAACAACAATCAGATGCGATTTCACCCAGGCAGCTGTCTGCTAGTTTAGCGTGATCTAAATGACCAGTCCCATATGACGGTTTATTCCCCGCTGTCACAGCATGATGATGTCATTAGCACACACATGGCAATGTGATGTAGAGACACACATATTATAAATTCAGCTTCCTGAGGGATTATCTATCTATCTATCTATCTATCTATCTATCTATCTATCTATCTATCTATCTATCTATCTATCTATCTATCTATCTATCTATCTATCTATCTATCTATCTATCTATCTATCTATCTATCTATCTATCTATCTATCTATCTATCTATCTATCTATCTATCTATCTGTATTTCTGTCTCTGTCTGTCTGTCTGTCTGTGTCTGTCTACCTATCTGGGAGAATGGATGTGCTCCATGTTACAATTTTGAGAGTACATCTGAGAGTTAATACAACACAAGCAAGGATCTAGTCAAATGACAGCAAGGTAAGTGTAAAAAAAAAACAGGTTCAAGTCAGATAGGATATAGGCGTCAACAGCCAGTGTACAAAGGCAATGCATAGGGAGCATAGAAGTGTGTGTATGTGTGTGTGTGTGTGGGGGGGGGGGGTTGTACTTTTAATACCATCAGGTGTGGAGGTGTTCGTGGAACAGCTGGGTCTTTAGCTTCTTCTTTAAGATAGAGAGGGACTCAGCAAACCGAATGGAGTTTGGTAAGTCGTTCCACCACCGGGGAACTACATGTCTCTCTCTGCCTCCGTACATACACTGCTGACCTCTCTCCTACTTGCTACCATGCATAGCTCTTCTTCTTCTTCTTCTTCTTCTTCTTCTTCTTCTTCTTCTTCTTCACCGTGAAACTACGCCCCCAGGCCACCTGCTGCAAATAATAACATTTTCTTTGCCAGCTCTCCTGACTAAAAATTAAATCAGCAAAGGCCAGGGCAATACGAGTGTGCTGTATTCATTCTTTGCCTCGGTGTCTTGCTATATTCTGCCGACTCTCCATGTTATTTACAAAGAGGCTGGAGGGCGGAGGGATGTGGATGTCAGAAGACCTGCAAACATGGAAATGGAAACTGGAATTAAGAGGTGTGTGTGTGTGTGTGTGTGTGTGTGTGTGTGTGTGTGTGTGTGTGTGTGTGTGTGTGTGTGTGTGTGTGTGTGTGTGTGTGGTGTGTGTGTGTGTTGAGTGTGTGTGTGTGTGCTTAGACTCGATGCCCAGGTGGTGAGATGATCAGAGGATGGACAGGAAAGGCATGGTGAAGTCTGACATGCTCATGTCTGATAAGGATGGCATCAGTATTTTACAGCTTTGTGTTGTTGTTTGTGTAGTTGTAATCATCAGATGTCATGCTCCAACTGCTGAACACTGAACTTATAAAGGGGACAACATTTGAATTATAGCTACATGAGACATCCCCTATTTATGAAATACTTTGACAAAATGATTGCTGCAAGAAAGCAAATCAAACTATTGAACATTTTGTTGAAGATTTCTATCACCATCTTTTATAATAGTGACATTTTAAAAGTTCTCATCATCTGTTAGTTTTACATAATGAGCAATTAACTACTGCATTTGTTAAAATGAACTATTATTACAATCTGGTGACAAACCCAAGTGTATTCATGACATTCACACATTGTCCTCACTGACCTAAACTTGCAGATGACCTTTTCATTATCCGCCAAGCTAAATCCACTAAATGTCTCCAAGTAATGATTCATTTTTCTCAAAGGTTTCAAATAGGTCGCTGTGTGTTTTTTATGTTACTGCCCGTGCTTGGTGAGCTACTGGTGAGGTACACATACCTTCTTCAGGTAGTCATTTCATTATTAACACAAACTGCAACGTTTCTAAACAACTACATACATGCTCTCTCTCTCTCTCTCTCTCTCTCTCTCTCTCTCTCTCTCTCTCAAACACACACACACACACACCATCATCATTATCATCATCATCAGCGGCCACACGGGTCAAGTATGACTGTCCTCCTTCTAGGTCCTTGTTGGTCTTCAGGTGGGCACGATCCTGGAGCTGCACATTTTGGGGCAATCTGGGCAAGGGTGTGAAGAAGTGGTTGAGGATGCGGTTTGGACCTGTATGGTAACTCGCTCCTTTCCCAGTCTGCGCTTGTTTCCAGCAGCACAGTGGAGGTCATGGTTGAAGCGCCCAGCAGTCCCACGGGCAGCCAGTCTCCAGGCCTGCTTGTTCCCAGCTGTTAAGGTCAACGCCAAACCTTTTGATGTGGGCCTTCATGTTGTCTTTATATCGCTTCTTTTATCCTCTCGGGGCCTGGCGTCCTATCACGAGCTGAGAGTAAAGGACTTGCTTCGGGAGGTGAGTCAGACATGCGGAGGACATGGCCAGTCCATCTCAGCTGATGTAGTGTGATGGTGGCAGTTATAGCAGGTATGTTGGCTTCCTCGAGGACGCTGAAGTTGGTACGCTTATCCTCCCAGCTGATCTTAAGGATCTTCCTGAGGCATCGCTGTTGGTATACCTCGAGTGCCTTCAGGTGACTGCTATATGTGATTCAGGTCCTGCTATATTTTTATTTACTACTTTATTAATCCCTATGGGGAAATTCTTCCTCTGCATTTAACCCATCCTAGCTGTGTAGCTATGAGCAGTGGGCAGCCGCCGTGCAGCACCCGGGGATCAACTCCAGTTCGTCTTGCCATGCCTTGGTCAGGGGCACAGACAGGAGTATTAACCCTAACATACATGTCTTTTTGATGGTGGGGGAAACCGGAGCACCGGAGAAAACCCACGCAGACAAGGGGAGAACATGCAAACTATGTGGACCCATGCAGTAGGGTGGGCAGCACTGCCGCTTTGTACACCAGAATTTTTGTTCTGGCCTGAAGATCACAGTTTTCAAAAACCCTTTTACTCAATCTTGAGAAGGCCCGGTTGGCACAACTGAGATGATGGTGTATTTCAATGTCAGTGTTGGCTTTGGAGGAGAGAAGGCTGCCAAGACATGGGAACTGTTCCACGTTTTGGAGTCTGGTGTTGTCTACAGAGATGGATGGGGGCAGAGCAGGCATATTTCTGTTGGGCAGGGGTTGGAAGAGGATATGGGTCTTTTTTTATGTTAATGGCCAGGTCAAGCTGCTTGTATGCCTTTGCAAAGGCATTCAGTATGCTCAGTATTTCCTCTACTATGAGGGACATTAAGGCATTGTCATCGACATACTGCAGCTCAATGATGGATGTGGTGTTGGTTTTACCTTTAGTCCTGAATCTGCTTTACACACACACACACACGCTTCCACACTAACATATCCTAGTGTTTCTTAGTCATTTGTCAACAGTGCAACATTGTTCTTCATTGCACAGTTATAGTTTTGTGTTTTTACTGTTTTAATGTGTTTTTTACTTGCACTTTTTTCTTGCATGTCTGTACAAAAACCTCGCTCACACCAAGTTTTCCTTACAGGAAAATACAGTTTTGAACTGAATTTAACTAAATGCACTCCCTGTCCCCTCGCCTGAACCTGCAGAATAAGATTTAATGGAGTAAAGGCAGAGTGGTGACTGAATGAGTGCTGGGAATAAGTATCAATTGGGCCTTGTGACAGAGAATCTTTGTTGTGATGTAATGAGGTCTTGAATGATGATATTGCCCCAAAGTAAAATGCAAAGAAGACCGAATCTGATGCCTGAATGGATTCAATTCAGCTGTGTGACTGGGAACTAAATAAAAATTAATTTATCCTCAGGGTGACTGAATCCTTCAGTCCTTTTTTTTTGACCGTGCTGTCATCTCAGCAGTGGCCCTTCATTATGTCTTGATTACCTGGTCTAAAACCGGACGAGGGCTTTGTGTTAAAGAAAACTACTGGACTGGAGTTTAGGCAGCCTATGACTTCCACAGCGAAGACACAACACAAAACGACAGCGCACCGCAAGAGACTTGTGAGCGTTAGCAGGCCGACATCTTGCTGCTGCTGTTAAACATGCAAAGGACTGGATGTCAACGCAAATTAGCTTATTTCAGCTTGGTTGCTGGTACATAAGAAAAAACATGTTTTTATCATAAAAAGAAAAAAAACTTTTCTTCTCAGTATTTAGATATTTACAGCTTCCAAGGTGCTACTGTTTTGCATGTACTGAATATCCCTGAAAGTAAAACATCACATGCAAGGAACAGTCACCACTGAACATCAATTCAAAATGAAAAATGCCGCAGTGCATCAGTTTCGAACCCCGATTTGAGGGATTAGGGTAGAGACATTTTTATTGTTGAGATTTACTGGGCCAGCCCATTATTCCCCAGAATGATTTGTTCTAAAATGAACTAGATCTAGTCAGCATTGAACACTGAAATAGCCTCAAACACAAACATGTATAACATGGCTGCCGGCTTTTGGTCTCAAATTCCATGCATGCCTTGTGGCCTGTGAGAGAAATAATTGCCTTAGAGAGAAAGAAAAACACACAGAGGGAGAGAGAATGGAGGGCGAGAATAAATGGGTACAGAATGAGAGAAGGAAGGGAGAGTGAAAGATAAGGGCAGAGAGAGCAAGAGAGAGAGAGAGAGAGAGAGAGAATTTGTTGCTTCACTCGTTGGCTCAGGCTCATCATTTCCCATGACATGACCCGTTTTAATGGATTTTCTCATCTCTGTGTCGGAGGTAATATGATATGTATTCATCCAAGTGTAACCATTGCCACATGGGATAGGGGACTGATGGAGAGACTGCTATTGTGCAAACATTATTTTGCCTGCAACAATCAGAAGACCCTAATCCTCCTTTTTTATGTAATGTTGTCAGCATCATGTCAGGTCTTGCAGCCCGTCTCTTTCAATGTGACCTGAGCCACAGACAAAGCCCTTGATTTACAGGCACAGTGATATCATTCCTCACAATGATTTGGGTCAAAACGTACCAGGTCTATTTAGTGCAAAATATTATCAAATGCACAGTCCATTGGGTTACTGTTGTAAAATGTGTTATTCATATTTTCAGTGCATCCGGAAAGTATTCACACTCCTTCACTTACCCCACATTTTGTTATGTTACAGCCTTATCCCAAAATGGATTAAATTCCATTTTTTTCTCATCAATCTACAAACAATACCCCATAATGACAAAGTGAAAAAGGTTTTGTAGATTTTTTTGCAAATATATTAAAAATAAAAAACTGAAATATTGCATGTACATAAGTATTCACACCCTTTGCTATGACACTCAAAATTGAGCTCAGGTTCATCCTGTTTCCACTGATCACCCTTGAGATGTTTCTACATCTTGATTGGAGTCCACCTGTAGTAAATTCAATTGATTGGACATGATTGGAAAGGCACACACCTGTCTATATAAGGTCCCACTGTTGACAGTGCATGTCAGAGCAGAAACCAAGCCATGAAGTCAAAGGAATTGTCTGTGGACCTCCGAGACAGGATTGTATCGAGGCACAGATCTGGGGAAGGGTACAAAAAATGTTCTACAGCTTTGAAGGTCCCGAAGAGCACAGTGGTCTCCATCATTCGTAAATGGAGGAAGTTTGGATCCACCAGGACTCTTCCTAGAGCTGGCTGCCCAGCCAAACTGAGCAATCGGGGGAGAAGGGCCATGGTCAGGGAGGTGACCAAGAACCCGATGGTCACTCTGACAGAGCTCCAGCCTTCCTCTGTGGAGATGGGAGAACCTTCCAGAAGGACAACCATCTCTGCAGCACTCCACCAATCAGGCCTTTATGGTAGAGTGGCCAGACAGAAGCCTTTGCTCAGTAAAAGGCACATGACAGCCTGCTTGGAGTTTGCCAGAAAGCACCTAAAGGACTCTCAAACCATGAGAAACAAGATTCTCTGGTCTGATGAAACCAAGATTGAACTCTTTGGCCTGAATGCCAAACATCACGTCTGGAGGAAACCAGGCACCTCTCATCACCTTGCTAATACCATCCCTACAGTGAAGCATGGTGGTGGCAGCATCATGCTGTGGGGATGTTTTTCAGCAGCAGGAATTGGGAGACTAGTCAGGATCGAGGGAAGGATGAATGGAGCAAAGTACAGAGAGAGCCTTGATGAAAACCTGCTCCAGAGCACTCAGGACCTCAGAATGGGGTGAAGGTGTCTCAACCAAGTACTGAGTAAAGGGTGTGAATACCTATGTACATGCAATATTTCAGTTTTATATTTAATAAATTTGCAAAAATGTCTACAAAACCTTTTTCACTTTGTCATTATGGGGTATTGTGTGTAGATTGACGAGAAAAAAAGGAATTTAATCCATTTTGGAATAAGGCTGTAACATAACAAAATGTGGGGAAAGTGAAGGGGTGTGAATACTTTCCGGGTGCACTGTATATATATATATATATATATATATATATATATTATTTGTTTAACCGCATTAGCAGCTGATGAATGTGCGTCACACGAAACAGGCCTATACTGCAATGTATTAAAACTTTTTTTCTTGTATCTGTGTTGATATTCCGCTCCTCATTAGTTGAGTACTTATAACAACACCATTGACAGTTTCGGAAAAAAAACACTATATATATATATATATATATATATATATATATATATATATATATATATATAAAATAATACCTTAAATGTAACACAATATGGGATATTATATATATATATTATAAAACCTCAAATGTAACAGAATATGGGATATGATGTAAGAATATATTATGCTTTCTCTGGGGTGAGTATTCATGCAGAAATCCCATGTGCATATTTAGCAAGAATCTGCAAATGGTCATAGATGTAGGACTTTGGGGATGATAAATGTACTGGACCACCAGACATGGAATACCATTCCAACAAACCACCTGATCTCAATGCTACAGAATTTAGTATGTTGGTTCAAGTTTTTACTGATAGCCAAAGCAGTTTGCATATTCCAGGAACTTGTCATGTTGGGGTGCTCAACATACTGACACATACATATACAAAATGATTTCAAGTAGAAAAAAAAATCTAAAATATTTAGGAAATGAGGGGCTTCTGCGTGGCGTGGTGGTCTATTCCGTTGCCTACCAACACAGGGATAGGCGGTTCGAATCCCCATGTTACCTCCGGCTTGGTCGGGTGTCCCTACAGACACAATTGGCCATGTCTGCGGGTGGGAAGCCGGATGTGGGTATGTGTGCTGGTTGCTACACTAGCGCCTCCTCTGAACAGTCGGGGCGCCTGTTTGGGGAACTGGGGGGAATAACATGATCCTCCCATGTGCTACGTCCTCCTGGTAAAACCCCTCACTGTAAGGTGAAAAGAAGCGGTTGGCGACTCCACATGTATCGGAGGAGGCATGTGGTAGTCTGCAGCCCTCCCCAGATCAGCAGAGGGGGTAGAGCAGGTGACCGGGATGGCTTGGAAGAGTGGGGTAATTGATTGGATACAACTGGGGAGAAAAAAGGGGGGGGTCTTTAGGAAATGGTCTATGCACCATAGAATGACAAAAAGTGTAACTGGCAAATACTTTCTTTTTTTTATATAAATGTGTTTCTGATTTTTCCCTTTTTCTCCCAATTTAGTGGTCAATCGATCCCTATTTTAATTCAAACACCCACCCTCGTACTGCATATGTTCGCCAACTGCATCTCCCCGGCCGGCAGTCTCGAAGGAGATGCCTCCCCATTTTCGTGACAAGGCGACTCCAGGCCGAACCATTGCTTTTTCCAACACACACAAAGACACATTCATGTGACGAACACAAGCTGACTCCGCCCCCCTCGCGAAGACAGCGTTGCCAATTATTGCTGCTTCATCGAGTCTGGCCATAGTCAGATCTGATGAGACCGAGGCGCAAATCCTGGTCCCCAGTGGGCAAATGCATCGACACAAAGCCGATGCTTAGACTGCTACACCACCGCGGACCCCTAACTGGCAAATATCTAAGGAAGTAGGAAACAAGAAGATATGTTTCTTTACAGAGGATGCTTAACATATTTAGTATTGTCCTTGTAGCAAACATGTTGCACCAATAAGAAAATGTTAACATGAAGCTATGCAGATGGGTACTGACCTATGTGGGTGGTTTAAAATGTGTGGATATGTCTTTGGGGTCATCTAACAGGCACTAACCTTTCTTTACCTGTGTTTTGGTATAATACACATAGGACACCTCCAGAAGGCTATAAGGGCAGATTTGATAGCGCCATGCCTCTTGACACTGACTCTTACTTAACCCAGATCACAACTATGGAACAAAGAGTGATGTTGGTGTAAGGTGGATGAAAACTGCAGCAGAGGGTGGTCCCCAATTGTCTTGGTTCTCCATGCCATTGGACTCTGGCCACCCCCTGTCAAGGATCATGTGGTGGCTGCAGGCACATCAGCCACTCCACATAAAAAGCTGTCACGCACAGGCGAGCTCCCATTATACGGCTCCAGGATCAGCCTCTACACCCATCTGA
This sequence comes from Lampris incognitus, assembly GCF_029633865.1. Taxonomy (NCBI): domain Eukaryota; kingdom Metazoa; phylum Chordata; class Actinopteri; order Lampriformes; family Lampridae; genus Lampris; species Lampris incognitus. The sequence continues at coordinate 40,091,219 of NC_079211.1, forward strand.
AGACCAGGAGGGACCAAAAGGGAGGTAGGTCATACTTGACCCCAAGTGACCGCCAATGATGATGATAATGGTAAAAGTCTTCCTCGTTTGGCTACTGTAGTGAAGATATGATGTGTTATGCACCATACTGTTACTTTATGAAGATGTTCAATACACCAGTAACCACTAAAACAAAAATGTATACTTGCGGATAAGTTATGGTCTGAAAAACGCCAGCGATAGAAAGCATCCTGATGTAAAGACAGTTGTTTGCATGTAATCTTCAGGATTTTAGCTTTACGAATTGGTTCACTTTTGCAGGTGAGGTATAGCCAGATTTATGTGTGGGTATGGTACATGTATATGTGCTAGGATACAGGTGGGCAATGTTGTGTGTTTATGCATCTCTATCTGTACCTTGTGGTGTGGTTATCTGTATGTTTCTGTGCCATGGACTGGCTGTGAAAACAAACTATGTCTATCTACGTATCTATCTATCTATCTATCTATCTATCTATCTATCTATCTATCTATCTATCTATCTATCTATCTATCTATCTATCTATCTATCTATCTATCTATCTATCTATCTATCTATCTATCTATCTATCTATCTATCTATCTATCTATCTATCTATCTATCTATCTATCTATCTATCTATATACACTCACCGGCCACTTTATTAGGCACACCTGTCCAACTGCTCGTTAACGCAAATTTCTAATCAGCCAATCACGTGGCAGCAACTCAATGCATTTAGGCATGTAGACATGGTCAAGACGATCTGCTGCAGTTCAAACCGAGCATCAGAATGGGGAAGAAAGGTGATTTAAGTGACTTTGAACGTGGCATGGTTGTTGGTGCCAGACGGGCTGGTCTGAGTATTTCAGAAACTGCTGATCTACTGGGATTTTCACGCACAACCATCTCTAGGGTTTACAGAGAATGGTCCGAAAAAGAGAAAATATCCAGTGAGCGGCAGTTCTGTGGGCGAAAATGCCTTGTTGATGCCAGAGGTCAGAGGAGAATGGCCAGACTGGTTCGAGCTGATAGAAAGACAACAGTAACTCAAATAACCACTCATTACAACCGAGGTATGCAGAAGAGCATCTCTGAACGCACAACACGTCGAACCTTGAGGCAGATGGGCTACAGCAGCAGAAGACCACACCGGGTGCCACTCCTGTCAGCTAAGAACAGGAAACTGAGGCTACAATTCACACAGGCTCACCAAAATTGGACAATAGAAGATTTGAAAAACGTTGCCTGGTCTGATGAGTCTCGATTTCTGCTGCGACATTCGGATGGTAGGGTCAGAATTTGGCGTCAACAACATGAAAGCATGGATCCATCCTGCCTTGTATCAACGGTTCAGGCTGGTGGTGGTGGTGTAAGGGTGTGGGGGATATTTTCTTGGCACACTTTGGGCCCCTTAGTACCAATTGAGCATCGTGTCAACGCCACAGCCTACCTGAGTATTGTTGCTGACCATGTCCATCCCTTTATGACCACAGTGTTCCCATCTTCTGATGGCTACTTCCAGCAGGATAACGCGCCATGTCATAAAGCTCGAATCATCTCAGACTGGTTTCTTGAACACGACAATGAGTTCACTGTACTCAAATGGCCTCCACAGTCACCAGATCTCAATCCAATAGAGCACCTTTGGGATGTGGTGGACCGGGAGATTCGCATCATGGATGTGCAGCCGACAAATCTGCAGCAACTGCGTGATGCTATCATGTCAATATGGACCAAACTCTCTGAGGAATGTTTCCAGTACCTTGTTGAATCTATGCCACGAAGGATTAAGGCAGTTCTGAAGGCAAAAGGGGGTCCAACCCGGTATTAGCAAGGTGTACCTAATAAAGTGGCCAGTGAGTGTATATAGATAGATAGATAGATATGTAGATGAGTGGACAATGCACGAAACAAGCTTGTACTGCTATGTATTAAAAAATTTGTTTTTCCTACATCTATATATATATATATATATATATTATATACACACACACACACACACATATATATATATATATATATATATATATATATATTATACACACACACACACACACACACACAAACACACACATATATATATATATATATATATATATATATATATATATATATATATATATATATTTCTGTCTCATTACCACTTCAAGATGGATGCGGATAAAGACTTGGAGGGTGATTTCTACAAACAAACAGAAGTGTTGCACAACACCAGCTTCTCCTTTTACCATTTTCCCAGTCAAAGTACTGTCCTTTAGAAGGAGGAATAGCTTATTTGGGTACCTGCCAAAGTGGCGAGCTGAGCAGGCAAATTTACTGGCATTTGGCTGGTGGCTGTTGTTAATATTCTGCCTGCACCATATTAATATAGTTTGCCTGTACGGATCAGATCTTTGCACAAGCATCATTTGGAGACTTTTAATGTCTATTTCTGTGGGACAGAAAAGCTTGGGGTAAAGAGAGATAGGGCGTGCATATACAGCTGTTCACTCTCACAAAGGCATAATTGGGTCCATGCGAGGCTTTTAAAGGTTCAGATATGACCACTTTGCCTCAAGTGGTCTCTGCATATTACATCATCCGGAGCGGCTGGGGAAGTAGCTGCTGCTGTGTTTCCACCAGACCAGCTTCAAACACTGTTTGTATCATAGCGTGTTGTATTTTAACCTACATGCAGAGTGGGTGGGAGGGGCTTAATGCATTAGGAAAAAGTCAGATAGCCTTTAGTAATTTATCAGGCGGATAGGATAAGTATATCAAATAGTCCTTTAAATATGTTTGACAATGTTAACTCTAGTTCAAAACATGTAGGTCTAAATTTCACTAGACAGTGTTGTGCTATATCACTGCTTGAATAATGCTTTTTTGCTTAAGTTTGTAGATATATGTAAGTATTGACATGTACATTCATACATACATGCACACATACTTCATTAATGGCTGAGTAGCTGGCACTTTTGGTTGCTGGTTGTAATCCTGCTCCTGTGAGCAGTTTGCATGTCTGCCCCGTGTCAAGGTTGGTTTCCTCTGCATGGATTGCTTTCAATCTGCATTATAAAACATACCAGACGTGTCTCTATATCATGTGATACAATTTCAAGTTCAACTTTTTGTCATGTGTTGAATACAATGAATGTAGAATACAATGAAATTCTTGTGCCCTGGCTCTCTGTCTGTGATGGAACACAAAGGACACACCATCCAAAGGGGGATATATATATATATATATATATATATATATATATATATATATATATATATATATATATTGGCATTCTAGCTGTTAATTTGTTGAGGTAATCTGGAGAAATTGCACCCCACGCTTCCAGAAGCAGCTCCCACAAGTTGGATTGGTTGGATGGGCACTTCTTTAAGCAGATTGAGTTTCTGGAGCATCCCATTTGTGGGGTCAATTAAACGCTCAAAATGGCCAGAAAAAGAGAACTTTCATCTGAAACTCGACAGTCTATTCTTGTTCTTAGAAATGAAGGCTATTCCATGCGAGAAATTGCTAAGAAATTGAAGATTTCCTACACCGGTGTGTACTACTCCCTTCAGAGGACAGCACAAACAGGCTCTAACCAGAGTAGAAAAAGAAGTGGGAGGCCGCGTTGCACAACTGAGCAAGAAGATAAGTACATTAGAGTCTCTAGTTTGAGAAACAGACGCCTCACAGGTCCCCAACTGGCATCTTCATTAAATAGTACCTGTTAGAGCCTGTTTGTGCTGTCCTCTGAAGGGAGTAGTACACACCGGTGTAGGAAATCTTCAATTTCTTAGCAATTTCTCGCATGGAATAGCCTTCATTTCTAAGAACAAGAATAGACTGTCGAGTTTCAGATGAAAGTTCTCTTTTTCTGGCCATTTTGAGCGTTTAATTGACCCCACAAATGTGATGCTCCAGAAACTCAATCTGCTCAAAGAAGTGCCCATCCAACCAATCCAACTTGTGGGAGCTGCTTCTGGAAGCGTGGGGTGCAGTTTCTCCAGATTACCTCAACAAATTAACAGCTAGAATGCCAAAGGTCTGCAATGCTGTAATTGCTGCAAATGGAGGATTCTTTGACGAAAGCAAAGTTTGATGTAAAAAAAATCTTATTTCAAATACAAATCATTATTTCTAACCTTGTCAATGTCTTGACTCTATTTTCTATTCATTTCACAACATATGGTGGTGAATAAGTGTGACTTTTCATGGAAAACACGAAATTGTTTGGGTGATCCCAAACTTTTGAACGGTAGTGTATGTGTTCTTGTAGTTTGGATATGTGTTTTTGTTTTTTGTGTTGCACTGCTGTGGGCTGGGGGGAATTATATTTCGTTTCATTTCATGTATGCAAGTGCACGAAATGAAATGATAAATAAATGTTCCTGTTTCCTGACACACACACACACACACACACACACACACACATATTGTGTATATATATATATATATATCCATCCATCCATCCATTATCTGAACCGCTTATCCTGCTCTCAGGGTCACGGGGATGCTGCAGCCTATTGCAGCAGTCACTGGGCGGCAGGCGGGGATAAACCCTGGACAGCCGCCAGGTCATCACACACACACACACACACAGTACACAATACCATAACAATACATTCATATTAGGTGATATAGTGACATAGAGACTCTAAATAGCCTGTGGGTAGGAAGTAGGAATGGGAGTGTGGGTGATTGTATTGTGTGTACATGTGTATGTACGCACGCGTGCGTGCGTGTGTGTTTGGCCCTGCGATAATCTCCGTCAGTACAGATAGGCTTCAGCTCCCTCAACCCTTAAAAAGTGTGGATTATGAAAACATTTTCATACGAGTGTTGTTTTTTTTTTGCAGTGTATCTATACTCCAATCATTTTCAATTATCTTCAGACCACATTCTCCTTGGCTGTGGAGGTGTATGCACCGGTAAAGAAATAGACATAGACCCTGGCGATGAGATAGGAGTTATGAAGAGTGGGCTTTACCCTCATTAGCAGCTCGCCTTCCCGGATCGCTGACCATCTCAAAAGGGCAAAAAAAAAGAAAGAGAGGATATGACACATTTTCCAAACAGCAGCTCCGGTGAGAGCCTCTCCTACCAATTCTTCTGTCCCCATCCCCGTCTCATCCCCAGCTCCTCTGAAGCCTGACCAGGAGCAGGAAGTGTCAGTGAGACAAAGTGCCAGACAGGCCTCGGCTGTCTCTCTGGGTTCTGCACCTATTCTGCTCTAATTAGGGGGCATAACATGATTTCACCCTTCTCCCCGAATCAAATAAAAGCCTGTGTGATGACCTGGAGGCCTCCTAATGAGACTGACAGGGCAGCTCTCCTCCTTCCCCGTTTGTCTCTTCAGCATATTTTTTTTTTTTTTTTGGGGTGGGGGGTCTCAAGAGGACATACTGTTGTTGCCTCTTGGCATATGCTGCGGTAACTGAGCCCTTGTTTTGAATGAGGGCTATAAATAAATGCAAGCTGGGATGAGACAATACACAGACAAACAGACACGATGTGGTGCACGCAGATTGGCCCCTGTTTGTTTTTCCTCCCACGATATTTTAGACTGCGGGTGAATCAAGCCCAATATTTTAATTTTGTTTGCTCGTCGTGATACTTCAAATGTCATCTCCGACATATTTTGCGATGCTATCAAAAAAAAAAACCATAACGAGGTGGGGGCTGATGACCTTGGGGTGGAGATGAGAAGAGACAGCTAGCTGGCAGGTTTGCTGTACGGTAACCAGATGGTCTGTGTGCAGCTCCAGTACATTTTCGAAAAGAAGAACGTGACAAACGAAGAGAGGCGTGATGCAAATAGTTGTTATATTGTGTTATTCCTTGTATATTTTGCTCACAGGACTTTGTTAAATTTCTTACTGAAGCTCTTCGTCTTTCTGTTTTCAATCATAACTGTGTTGGAATAACCTTATGTGATGTTTTTTTTTATTTTTTATTTAATCCCCCATGGGGCAATTCTTTTTCTGCATTTAACCCATCCTATTGTATAGGAGCAGTGGGCAGCTGCAGCACCCGGGGACCAATTCCAGTTCTTCTTTCCACTGCCTTGCTCAGGGGCACAGACAGGAGTATTAACCCTAACATGCATGTCTTTTTGATGTTGGGAAGAAACCGGAGCACCCGGAG